>NW_027332685.1:0-68540 GCF_002575655.3 Aegilops tauschii subsp. strangulata
AAATTGAAAAGCATTTCAAATGAACTCTGAAAAGGTTGAAAGTTGGCATGATATCATCATTTCATCCACATAGCATGTGCAAGAAAGTTGAGAGGGTTAAGGCAAAAACTGGATGCACTTCGTGTACAAAACAGACAATCTCTTTGAAAGTATCAGGATTTCATCCGGAAACTCGTCTGTTACAAAGGGATTTCATTTTTAAAACTTATTTGAACTCCTGACTTTTTGTGTGTTCAAAATGCACCATTCAAAGCCACATCATCATTTTTCAATCCTTTCTGACTTCATTTGTTATTTTTCATGCATGTACTAATTATTTTGAGCTATAAGACCCTAAAATTGAAAATCATTTCAAATGAACTCTGAAAAGGTTGAAAGTTGGCATGATATCATCATTTCATCCACATATCATGTGCAAGAAAGTTGAGAGGGTTACGGCAAAAACTGGATGCACTTCGTGTACAAAACGGACAATCTCTTTCAAAGTATCAGGATTTCATCCGGAAACTCGTATGTTAAAAAGGATTTCATTTTTTAATACTTATTTGAACTCCTGACTTTTTGTGTGTTCAAAATGCACCATTCAAAGCCACATCATCATTTTTCAATCCTTTCTGACTTCATTTGTTATTTTTCATGCATTTACTAATTATTTTGAGCTATAAGACCCTAAAATTGAAAAGCATTTCAAATGAACTCTGAAAAGGTTGAAAGTTGGCATGATATCATCATTTCATCCACATAGAAATGTGCAAGAAAGTTGAGAGGGTTACGGCAAAAACTGGATGCACTTCGTGTACAAAACGGACAATCTCTTTGAAAGTATCAGGATTTCATCCGGAACCTCGTCTGTTACAAAGGGATTTCATTTTTTAAAACTTATTTGAACTCCTGACTTTTTGTGTGTTCAAAATGCACCATTCAAAGCCACATCATCATTTTTCAATTCTTTCTGACTTCATTTGTTATTTTTCATGCATTTACTAATTATTTTGAGCTATAAGACCCTAAAATTGGAAATCATTTCAAATGAACTCTGAAAAGGTTGAAAGTTGGCATGATATCATCATGTCATCCACATAGCATGTGCAAGAACGTTGAGAGGGTTACGGCAAAAACTGGATGCACTTCGTGCACAAAACGGACAATGTCTTCAAAGTATCAGGATTTCATCCGGAAGCTCGTCTGTTACAAAGGGATTTCGTTTTTTAAAACTTATTTGAACTCCTGACTTTTTGTGTGTTCAAAATGCACCATTCAAAGCCACATCATCATTTTTCAATTCTTTCTGACTTCATTTGTTATTTTTCATGCATTTACTAATTATTTTGAGCTATAAGACCCTAAAATTGGAAATCATTTCAAATGAACTCTGAAAAGGTTGAAAGTTGGCATGATATCATCATGTCATCCACATAGCATGTGCAAGAACGTTGAGAGGGTTACGGCAAAAACTGGATGCACTTCGTGCACAAAACGGACAATGTCTTCAAAGTATCAGGATTTCATCCGGAAGCTCGTCTGTTACAGAGGGATTTCATTTTTAAAACTTATTTGAACTCCTGACTTTTTGTGTGTTCAAAATGCACCATTCAAAGCCACATCATCATTTTTCAATCCTTTCTGACTTCGTTTGTTATTTTTCATGCATTTACTAATTATTTTGAGCTATAAGACCCTAAAACTGAAAAGCATTTCAAATGAACTCTGAAAAGGTTGAAAGTTGGCATGATATCATCATTTCATCCACATAGAAATGTGCAAGAAAGTTGAGAGGGTTACGGCAAAAACTGGATGCACTTCGTGTACAAAACGGACAATCTCTTTGAAAGTATCAGGATTTCATCCGGAACCTCGTCTGTTACAAAGGGATTTCATTTTTTAAAACTTATTGAACTCCTGACTTTTGTGTGTGTTCAAAATGCACCATTCAAAGCCACATCATCATTTTTCAATTCTTTCTGACTTCATTTGTTATTTTTCATGCATTTACTAATTATTTTGAGCTATAAGACCCTAAAATTGGAAATCATTTCAAATGAACTCTGAAAAGGTTGAAAGTTGGCATGATATCATCATGTCATCCACATAGCATGTGCAAGAACGTTGAGAAGGTTACGACAAAAACTGGATGCACTTCGTGCACAAAACGGACAATGTCTTCAAAGTATCAGGATTTCCTCCGGAAGCTCGTCTGTTACAAAGGGTTTTCGTTTTTTTAAAACTTATTTGAACTCCTGACTTTTGTGTGTTCAAAATGCACCATTCAAAGCCACATCATCATTTTTCAATTCTTTCTGACTTCATTTGTTATTTTTCATGCATTTACTAATTATTTTGAGCTATAAGACCCTAAAATTGGAAATCATTTCAAATGAACTCTGAAAAGGTTGAAAGTTGGCATGATATCATCATGTCATCCACATAGCATGTGCAAAGAACGTTGAGAGGGTTACGGATAAAACTAGATGCACTTCGTGCACAAAACGGACAATGTCTTCAAAGTATCAGGATTTCATCCGGAAGCTCATCTGTTACAAAGGGATTTCATTTTTTAAAACTTATTTGAACTCCTGAATTTTTGTGTGTTCAAAATGCACCATTCAAAGCCACATCATCATTTTTCAATCCTTTCTGACTTCATTTGTTATTTTTCATGCATTTACTAATTATTTTGAGCTATAAGACCCTAAAATTGAAAAGCATTTCAAATGAACTCTGAAAAGGTTGAAAGTTGGCATGATATCATCATTTGCATCCACATATCATGTGCAAGAAAGTTGAGAGGGTTACGGGAAAAACTGGATGCACTTCGTGTACAAAACGGACAATCTCTTTCAAAGTATCAGGATTTCATCCGGAAGCTCGTCTGTTACAAAGGGATTTCATTTTTTAAAACTTATTTGAACTCCTGACTTTTTGTGTGTTCAAAATGCACCATTCAAAGCCACATCATCATTTTTCTATCCTTTCTGACTTCATTTGTTATTTTTCATGCATTTACTAATTATTTTGAGCTATAAGATCCTAAAATTGAAAAACATTTCAAATGAACTCTGAAAAGGTTGAAAGTTGGCATGATATCATCATTTCATCCACATAGCATGTGCAAGAAAGTTGAGAGGGTTACGGCAAAAACTGGATGCACTTCGTGTACAAAACGGACAATCTCTTTGAAAGTATCAGGATTTCATCCGGAAACTCGTCTGTTACAAAGGGATTTCATTTTTTAAAACTTATTTGAACTCCTGACTTTTTGTGTGTTCAAAATGCACCATTCAAAGCCACATCATCTTTTTTCAATCCTTTCTGACTTCGTTTGTTATTTTTCATGCATTTACTAATTATTTTGAGCTATAAGACCCTAAAACTGAAAAGCATTTCAAATGAACTCTGAAAAGGTTGAAAGTTGGCATGATATCATCATTTCATCCACATAGAAATGTGCAAGAAAGTTGAGAGGGTTACGGCAAAAACTGGATGCACTTCGTGTACAAAACGGACAATCTCTTTGAAAGTATCAGGATTTCATCCGGAACCTCGTCTGTTACAAAGGGATTTCATTTTTTAAAACTTATTTGAACTCCTGACTTTTTGTGTGTTCAAAATGCACCATTCAAAGCCACATCATCATTTTTCAATTCTTTCTGACTTCATTTGTTATTTTTTCATGCATTTACTAATTATTTTGAGCTATAAGACCCTAAAATTGGAAATCATTTCAAATGAACTCTGAAAAGGTTGAAAGTTGGCATGATATCATCATGTCATCCACATAGCATGTGCAAGAACGTTGAGAAGGTTACGACAAAAACTGGATGCACTTCGTGCACAAAACGGACAATGTCTTCAAAGTATCAGGATTTCCTCCGGAAGCTCGTCTGTTACAAAGGGTTTTCGTTTTTTAAAACTTATTTGAACTCCTGACTTTTTGTGTGTTCAAAATGCACCATTCAAAGCCACATCATCATTTTTCAATTCTTTCTGACTTCATTTGTTATTTTTCATGCATTTACTAATTATTTTGAGCTATAAGACCCTAAAATTGGAAATCATTTCAAATGAACTCTGAAAAGGTTGAAAGTTGGCATGATATCATCATGTCATCCACATAGCATGTGCAAGAACGTTGAGAGGGTTACGGCAAAAACTGGATGCACTTCGTGCACAAAACGGACAATGTCTTCAAAGTATCAGGATTTCATCCGGAAGCTCGTCTGTTACAAAGGGATTTCATTTTTTAAAACTTATTTGAACTCCTGGATTTTTGTGTGTTCAAAATGCACCATTCAAAGCCACATCATCATTTTTCAATCCTTTCTGAGCTTCATTTGTTATTTTTCATGCATTTACTAATTATTTTGAGCTATAAGACCCTAAAATTGAAAAGCATTTCAAATGAACTCTGAAAAGGTTGAAAGTTGGCATGATATCATCATTTCATCCACATATCATGTGCAAGAAAGTTGAGAGGGTTACGGGAAAAACTGGATGCACTTCGTGTACAAAACGGACAATCTCTTTCAAAGTATCAGGATTTCATCCGGAAGCTCGTCTGTTACAAAGGGATTTCATTTTTTAAAACTTATTTGAACTCCTGACTTTTTGTGTGTTCAAAATGCACCATTCAAAGCCACATCATCATTTTTCAATCCTTTCTGACTTCATTTGTTATTTTTCATGCATTTACTAATTATTTTGAGCTATAAGATCCTAAAATTGAAAAGCATTTCAAATGAACTCTGAAAAGGTTGAAAGTTGGCATGATATCATCATTTCATCCACATAGCATGTGCAAGAAAGTTGAGAGGGTTACGGCAAAAACTGGATGCACTTCGTGTACAAAACGGACAATCTCTTTGAAAGTATCAGGATTTCATCCGGAAACTCGTCTGTTACAAAGGGATTTCATTTTTTAAAACTTATTTGAACTCCTGACTTTTTGTGTGTGCAAAATGCACCATTCGAAGCCACATCATCATTTTTCAATTCTTTCTGACTTCATTTGTTATTTTTCATGCATTTACTAATTATTTTGAGCTATAAGACCCTAAAATTGAAAAGCATTTCAAATGAACTCTGAAAAGATTGAAAGTTGGCATGATATCATCATTTCATCCACATAGCATGTGCAAGAAAGTTGAGAGGGTTACGGCAAAAACTGGATGCACTTCGTGCACAAAACGGACTATCTCTTTCAAAGTATCAGGATTTCATCCGGAAGCTCGTCTGTTACAAAGGGATTTCATTTTTTTTAAACTTATTTGAACTCCTGACTTTTTGTGTGTTCAAAATGCACCATTCAAAGCCACATCATCATTTTTCAATCCTTTCTGACTTCATTTGTTATTTTTCATGCATTTACTAATTATTTTGAGCTATAAGACCCTAAAATTGAAAAGCATTTCAAATGAACTCTGAAAAGGTTGAAAGTTGGCATGATATCATCATTTCATCCACATAGCATGTGCAAGAAAGTTGAGAGGGTTACGGCAAAAACTGGATGCACTTCGTGTACAAAACGGACAATCTCTTTGAAAGTATCAGGATTTCATCCGGAAACTCGTCTGTTACAAAGGGATTTCATTTTTTAAAACTTATTTGAACTCCTGACTTTTTGTGTGTTCAAAATGCACCATTCAAAGCCACATCATCATTTTTCAATCCTTTCTGACTTCATTTGTTATTTTTCATGCATTTACTAATTATTTTGAGCTATAAGACCCCAAAATTGAAAATCATTTCAAATGAACTCTGAAAAGGTTGAAAGTTGGCATGATATCATCATTTCATCCACATATCATGTGCAAGAAAGTTGAGAGGGTTACGGCAAAAACTGGATGCACTTCGTGTACAAAACGGACAATCTCTTTCAAAGTATCAGGATTTCATCCGGAAACTCGTCTGTTACAAAGGGATTTCATTTTTTAAAACTTATTTGAACTCCTGACTTTTTGTGTGTTCAAAATGCACCATTCAAAGCCACATCATCATTTTTCAATCCTTTCTGACTTCATTTGTTATTTTTCATGCATTTACTAATTATTTTGAGCTATAAGACCCTAAAATTGAAAGGCATTTCAAATGAACTCTGAAAAGGTTGAAAGTTGGCATGATATCATCATTTCATCCACATATCATGTGCAAGAAAGTTGAGAGGGTTACGGCAAAAACTGGATGCACTTCGTGTACAAAACGGACAATCTCTTTGAAAGTATCAGGATTTCATCCGGAAACTCGTCTGTTACAAAGGGATTTCATTTTTTAAAACTTATTTGAACTCCTGACTTTTTGTGTGTTCAAAATGCACCATTCAAAGCCACATCATCATTTTTCAATCCTTTCTGACTTCATTTGTTATTTTTCATGCATTTACTGTATTTTGAGCTATAAGACCCCAAAATTGAAAATCATTTCAAATGAACTCTGAAAAGGTTGAAAGTTGGCATGATATCATCATTTCATCCACATATCATGTGCAAGAAAGTTGAGAGGGTTACGGCAAAAAGTGGATGCACTTCGTGTACAAAACGGACAATCTCTTTCAAAGTATCAGGATTTCATCCGGAAACTCGTATGTTACAAAGGGATTTCATTTTTTAAAACTTATTTGAACTCCTGACTTTTTGTGTGTTCAAAATGCACCATTCAAAGCCACATCATCATTTTTCAATCCTTTCTGACTTCATTTGTTATTTTTCATGCATTTACTAATTATTTTGAGCTATAAGACCCTAAAATTGAAAAGCATTTCTAATGAACTCTGGAAAGGTTGAAAGTTGGCATGATATCATCATTATGCACATAGCATGTGCAAGAAAGTTGAGAGGGTTACGGCAAAAACTGGATGCACTTCGTGTACAAAACGGACAATCTCTTTGAAAGTATCAGGATTTCATCCGGAAACTCGTCTGTTACAAAGGGATTTCGTTTTTTAAAACTTATTTGAACTCCTGACTTTTTCTATGTTCAAAATGCACCATTCGAAGCCACATCATCATTTTTTAATTCTTTCTGACTTCATTTGTTATTTTTCATGCATTTACTAATTGTTTTGAGCTATAAGACCCTAAAATTGAAAAGCATTTCAAATGAACTCTGAAAAGGTTGAAAGTTGGCATGATATCATCATTTCATCCACATAGCATGTGCAAGAAAGTTGAGAGGGTTACGGCAAAAACTGGATGCACTTCGTGTACAAAACGGACAATCTCTTTCAAAGTATCAGGATTTCATCCGGAAACTCGTCTGTTACAAAGGGATTTCATTTTTTTAAAACTTATTTGAACTCCTGACTTTTTGTGTGTTCAAAAAGCACCATTCAAAGCCACATCATCATTTTTCAATCCTTTCTGACTTCATTTGTTATTTTTCATGCATTTACTAATTATTTTGAGCTATAAGACCCTAAAATTGAAAATCATTTCAAATGAACTCTGAAAAGGTTGAAAGTTGGCATGATATCATCATTTCATCCACATATCATGTGCAAGAAAGTTGAGAGGATTACGGCAAAAACTGGATGCACTTCGTGTACAAAACGGACAATCTCTTTCAAAGTATCAGGATTTCATCCGGAAACTCGTCTGTTACAAAGGGATTTCATTTTTTAAAACTTATTTGAACTCCTGACTTTTTGTGTGTTCAAAATGCACCATTCAAAGCCACATCATCATTTTTCAATCCTTTCTGACTTCATTTGTTATTTTTCATGCATTTACTAATTATTTTGAGCTATAAGACCCTAAAATTGAAAAGCATTTCAAATGAACTCTGAAAAGGTTGAAAGTTGGCATGATATCATCATTTCATCCACATAGCATGTGCAAGAAAGTTGAGAGGGTTACGGCAAAAACTGGATGCACTTCGTGTACAAAACGGACAATCTCTTTGAAAGTATCAGGATTTCATCCGGAAACTCGTCTGTTACAAAGGGATTTCATTTTTTAAAACTTATTTTAACTCCTGACTTTTTGTGTGTTCAAAATGCACCATTCGAAGCCACATCATCATTTTTCAATTCTTTCTGACTTCATTTGTTATTTTTCATGCATTTACTAATTATTTTGAGCTATAAGACCCTAAAATTCAAAAGCATTTCAAATGAACTCTGAAAAGGTTGAAAGTTGGCATGATATCATCATTTCATCCACATAGCATGTGCAAGAAAGTTGAGAGGGTTACGGCAAAAACTGGATGCACTTCGTGTACAAAACGGACAATCTGTTTCAAAGTATCAGGATTTCATCCGGAAGCTCGTCTGTTACAAAGGGATTTCATTTTTTTAAAACTTATTTGAACTCCTGACTTTTTGTGTCTTCAAAATGCACCATTCAAAGCCACATCATCATTTTTCAATCCTTTCTGACTTCATTTGTTATTTTTCATGCATTTACTAATTATTTTGAGCTATAAGACCCTAAAATTGAAAAGCATTTCAAATGAACTCTGAAAAGGTTGAAAGTTGGCATGATATCATCATTTCATCCACATATCATGTGTAGGAAAGTTGAGAGGGTTACGGCAAAAACTGGATGCACTTCGTGTACAAAACGGACAATCTCTTTGAAAGTATCAGGATTTCATCCGGAAACTCGTCTGTTACAAAGGGATTTCATTTTTTTTAAACTTATTTGAACTCGTGACTTTTTGTGTGTTCAAAATGCACCATTCAAAGCCACATCATCATTTTTCAATCCTTTCTGACTTCATTTGTTATTTTTCATGCATTTACTAATTATTTTGAGCTATAAGACCCTAAAATTGAAAATCATTTCAAATGAACTCCGAAAAGGTTGAAAGTTGGCATGATATCATCATTTCATCCACATATCATGTGCAAGAAAGTTGAGAGGGTTACGGCAAAAACTGGATGCACTTCGTGTACAAAACGGACAATCTCTTTCAAAGTATCAGGATTTCATCCGGAAACTCGTATGTTACAAAGGGATTTCATTTTTTAAAACTTATTTGAACTCCTGACTTTTTGTGTGTTCAAAATGCACCATTCGAAGCCACATCATCATTTTTCAATCCTTTCTGACTTCATTTGTTATTTTTCATGCATTTACTAATTATTTTGAGCTATAAGACCCTAAAATTGAAAAGCATTTCTAATGAACTCTGGAAAGGTTGAAAGTTGGCATGATATCATCATTATGCACATAGCATGTGCAAGAAAGTTGAGAGGGTTACGGCAAAAACTGGATGCACTTCGTGTACAAAACGGACAATCTCTTTGAAAGTATCAGGATTTCATCCGGAAACTCGTCTGTTACAAAGGGATTTCATTTTTTT
This sequence comes from Aegilops tauschii subsp. strangulata, assembly GCF_002575655.3. Taxonomy (NCBI): domain Eukaryota; kingdom Viridiplantae; phylum Streptophyta; class Magnoliopsida; order Poales; family Poaceae; genus Aegilops; species Aegilops tauschii. The sequence continues at coordinate 9,298 of NW_027332685.1, forward strand.
AAACTTATTTGAACTCGTGACTTTTTGTGTGTTCAAAATGCACCATTCAAAGCCACATCATCATTTTTCAATCCTTTCTGACTTCATTTGTTATTTTTCATGCATTTACTAATTATTTTGAGCTATAAGACCCTAAAATTGAAAATCATTTCAAATGAACTCCGAAAAGGTTGAAAGTTGGCATGATATCATCATTTCATCCACATATCATGTGCAAGAAAGTTGAGAGGGTTACGGCAAAAACTGGATGCACTTCGTGTACAAAACGGACAATCTCTTTCAAAGTATCAGGATTTCATCCGGAAACTCGTCTGTTACAAAGGGATTTCGTTTTTTAAAACTTATTTGAACTCCTGACTTTTTCTATGTTCAAAATGCACCATTCGAAGCCACATCATCATTTTTTAATTCTTTCTGACTTCATTTGTTATTTTTCATGCATTTACTAATTGTTTTGAGCTATAAGACCCTAAAATTGAAAAGCATTTCAAATGAACTCTGAAAAGGTTGAAAGTTGGCATGATATCATCATTTCATCCACATAGCATGTGCAAGAAAGTTGAGAGGGTTACGGCAAAAACTGGATGCACTTCGTGTACAAAACGGACAATCTCTTTCAAAGTATCAGGATTTCATCCGGAAACTCGTCTGTTACAAAGGGATTTCATTTTTTTAAAACTTATTTGAACTCCTGACTTTTTGTGTGTTCAAAAAGCACCATTCAAAGCCACATCATCATTTTTCAATCCTTTCTGACTTCATTTGTTATTTTTCATGCATTTACTAATTATTTTGAGCTATAAGACCCTAAAATTGAAAATCATTTCAAATGAACTCTGAAAAGGTTGAAAGTTGGCATGATATCATCATTTCATCCACATATCATGTGCAAGAAAGTTGAGAGGATTACGGCAAAAACTGGATGCACTTCGTGTACAAAACGGACAATCTCTTTCAAAGTATCAGGATTTCATCCGGAAACTCGTCTGTTACAAAGGGATTTCATTTTTTAAAACTTATTTGAACTCCTGACTTTTTGTGTGTTCAAAATGCACCATTCAAAGCCACATCATCATTTTTCAATCCTTTCTGACTTCATTTGTTATTTTTCATGCATTTACTAATTATTTTGAGCTATAAGACCCTAAAATTGAAAATCATTTCAAATGAACTCCGAAAAGGTTGAAAGTTGGCATGATATCATCATTTCATCCACATAGCATGTGCAAGAAAGTTGAGAGGGTTACGGCAAAAACTGGATGCACTTCGTGTACAAAACGGACAATCTCTTTCAAAGTATCAGGATTTCATCCGGAAACTCGTCTGTTACAAAGGGATTTCATTTTTTAAAACTTATTTGAACTCCTGACTTTTTCTATGTTCAAAATGCACCATTCGAAGCCACATCATCATTTTTTAATTCTTTCTGACTTCATTTGTTATTTTTCATGCATTTACTAATTGTTTTGAGCTATAAGACCCTAAAATTGAAAAGCATTTCAAATGAACTCTGAAAAGGTTGAAAGTTGGCATGATATCATCATTTCATCCACATAGCATGTGCAAGAAAGTTGAGAGGGTTACGGCAAAAACTGGATGCACTTCGTGTACAAAACGGACAATCTCTTTCAAAGTATCAGGATTTCATCCGGAAACTCGTCTGTTACAAAGGGATTTCATTTTTTTAAAACTTATTTGAACTCCTGACTTTTTGTGTGTTCAAAATGCACCATTCAAAGCCACATCATCATTTTTCAATCCTTTCTGACTTCATTTGTTATTTTTCATGCATTTACTAATTATTTTGAGCTATAAGACCCTAAAATTGAAAATCATTTCAAATGAACTCTGAAAAGGTTGAAAGTTGGCATGATATCATCATTTCATCCACATATCATGTGCAAGAAAGTTGAGAGGATTACGGCAAAAACTGGATGCACTTCGTGTACAAAACGGACAATCTCTTTCAAAGTATCAGGATTTCATCCGGAAACTCGTCTGTTACAAAGGGATTTCATTTTTTTAAACATATTTTAACTCCTGACTTTTTGTGTGTTCAAAATGCACCATTCGAAGCCACATCATCATTTTTCAATCCTTTCTGACTTCATTTGTTATTTTTCATGCATTTACTAATTATTTTGAGCTATAAGACCCTAAAATTGAAAAGCATTTCAAATGAACTCTGAAAAGGTTGAAAGTTGGCATGATATCATCATTTCATCCACATAGCATGTGCAAGAAAGTTGAGAGGGTTACGGCAAAAACTGGATGCACTTCGTGTACAAAACGGACAATCTCTTTGAAAGTATCAGGATTTCATCCGGAAGCTCGTCTCTTACAACGGGATTTCATTTTTTTAAAACTTATTTGAACTCCTGACTTTTTGTGTCTTCAAAATGCACCATTCAAAGCCACATCATCATTTTTCAATCCTTTCTGACTTCATTTGTTATTTTTCATGCATTTACTAATTATTTTGAGCTATAAGACCCTAAAATTGAAAATCATTTCAAATGAACTCCGAAAAGGTTGAAAGTTGGCATGATATCATCATTTCATCCACATATCATGTGCAAGAAAGTTGAGAGGGTTACGGCAAAAACTGGATGCACTTCGTGTACAAAACGGACAATCTCTTTCAAAGTATCAGGATTTCATCCGGAAACTCGTCTGTTACAAAGGGATTTCATTTTTTAAAACTTATTTGAACTCCTGACTTTTTCTATGTTCAAAATGCACCATTCGAAGCCACATCATCATTTTTTAATTCTTTCTGACTTCATTTGTTATTTTTCATGCATTTACTAATTGTTTTGAGCTATAAGACCCTAAAATTGAAAAGCATTTCAAATGAACTCTGAAAAGGTTGAAAGTTGGCATGATATCATCATTTCATCCACATAGCATGTGCAAGAAAGTTGAGAGGGTTACGGCAAAAACTGGATGCACTTCGTGTACAAAACGGACAATCTCTTTCAAAGTATCAGGATTTCATCCGGAAACTCGTCTGTTACAAAGGGATTTCATTTTTTTAAAACTTATTTGAACTCCTGACTTTTTGTGTGTTCAAAATGCACCATTCAAAGCCACATCATCATTTTTCAATCCTTTCTGACTTCATTTGTTATTTTTCATGCATTTACTAATTATTTTGAGCTATAAGACCCTAAAATTGAAAATCATTTCAAATGAACTCTGAAAAGGTTGAAAGTTGGCATGATATCATCATTTCATCCACATATCATGTGCAAGAAAGTTGAGAGGATTACGGCAAAAACTGGATGCACTTCGTGTACAAAACGGACAATCTCTTTCAAAGTATCAGGATTTCATCCGGAAACTCGTCTGTTACAAAGGGATTTCATTTTTTTAAACATATTTTAACTCCTGACTTTTTGTGTGTTCAAAATGCACCATTCGAAGCCACATCATCATTTTTCAATCCTTTCTGACTTCATTTGTTATTTTTCATGCATTTACTAATTATTTTGAGCTATAAGACCCTAAAATTGAAAAGCATTTCAAATGAACTCTGAAAAGGTTGAAAGTTGGCATGATATCATCATTTCATCCACATAGCATGTGCAAGAAAGTTGAGAGGGTTACGGCAAAAACTGGATGCACTTCGTGTACAAAACGGACAATCTCTTTGAAAGTATCAGGATTTCATCCGGAAGCTCGTCTGTTACAACGGGATTTCATTTTTTTAAAACTTATTTGAACTCCTGACTTTTTGTGTCTTCAAAATGCACCATTCAAAGCCACATCATCATTTTTCAATCCTTTCTGACTTCATTTGTTATTTTTCATGCATTTACTAATTATTTTGAGCTATAAGACCCTAAAATTGAAAAGCATTTCAAATGAACTCTGAAAAGGTTGAAAGTTGGCATGATATCATCATTTCATCCACATAGCATGTGTAGGAAAGTTGAGAGGGTTACGGCAAAAACTGGATGCACTTCGTGTACAAAACGGACAATCTCTTTGAAAGTATCAGGATTTCATCCGGAAACTCGTCTGTTACAAAGGGATTTCATTTTTTAAAACATATTTTAACTCCTGACTTTTTGTGTGTTCAAAATGCACCATTCGAAGCCACATCATCATTTTTCAATTCTTTCTGACTTCATTTGTTATTTTTCATGCATTTACTAATTATTTTGAGCTATAAGACCCTAAAATTCAAAAGCATTTCAAATGAACTCTGAAAAGGTTGAAAGTTGGCATGATATCATCATTTCATCCACATAGCATGTGCAAGAAAGTTGAGAGGGTTACGGCAAAAACTGGATGCACTTCGTGTACAAAACGGACAATCTGTTTCAAAGTATCAGGATTTCATCCGGAAGCTCGTCTGTTACAAAGGGATTTCATTTTTTTAAAACTTATTTGAACTCCTGACTTTTTGTGTCTTCAAAATGCACCATTCAAAGCCACATCATCATTTTTCAATCCTTTCTGACTTCATTTGTTATTTTTCATGCATTTACTAATTATTTTGAGCTATAAGACCCTAAAATTGAAAAGCATTTCAAATGAACTCTGAAAAGGTTGAAAGTTGGCATGATATCATCATTTCATCCACATATCATGTGTAGGAAAGTTGAGAGGGTTACGGCAAAAACTGGATGCACTTCGTGTACAAAACGGACAATCTCTTTGAAAGTATCAGGATTTCATCCGGAAACTCGTCTGTTACAAAGGGATTTCATTTTTTTTAAACTTATTTGAACTCGTGACTTTTTGTGTGTTCAAAATGCACCATTCAAAGCCACATCATCATTTTTCAATCCTTTCTGACTTCATTTGTTATTTTTCATGCATTTACTAATTATTTTGAGCTATAAGACCCTAAAATTGAAAATCATTTCAAATGAACTCCGAAAAGGTTGAAAGTTGGCATGATATCATCATTTCATCCACATATCATGTGCAAGAAAGTTGAGAGGGTTACGGCAAAAACTGGATGCACTTCGTGTACAAAACGGACAATCTCTTTCAAAGTATCAGGATTTCATCCGGAAACTCGTATGTTACAAAGGGATTTCATTTTTTAAAACTTATTTGAACTCCTGACTTTTTGTGTGTTCAAAATGCACCATTCGAAGCCACATCATCATTTTTCAATCCTTTCTGACTTCATTTGTTATTTTTCATGCATTTACTAATTATTTTGAGCTATAAGACCCTAAAATTGAAAAGCATTTCTAATGAACTCTGGAAAGGTTGAAAGTTGGCATGATATCATCATTATGCACATAGCATGTGCAAGAAAGTTGAGAGGGTTACGGCAAAAACTGGATGCACTTCGTGTACAAAACGGACAATCTCTTTGAAAGTATCAGGATTTCATCCGGAAACTCGTCTGTTACAAAGGGATTTCATTTTTTTAAACTTATTTGAACTCGTGACTTTTTGTGTGTTCAAAATGCACCATTCAAAGCCACATCATCATTTTTCAATCCTTTCTGACTTCATTTGTTATTTTTCATGCATTTACTAATTATTTTGAGCTATAAGACCCTAAAATTGAAAATCATTTCAAATGAACTCCGAAAAGGTTGAAAGTTGGCATGATATCATCATTTCATCCACATATCATGTGCAAGAAAGTTGAGAGGGTTACGGCAAAAACTGGATGCACTTCGTGTACAAAACGGACAATCTCTTTCAAAGTATCAGGATTTCATCCGGAAACTCGTCTGTTACAAAGGGATTTCGTTTTTTAAAACTTATTTGAACTCCTGACTTTTTCTATGTTCAAAATGCACCATTCGAAGCCACATCATCATTTTTTAATTCTTTCTGACTTCATTTGTTATTTTTCATGCATTTACTAATTGTTTTGAGCTATAAGACCCTAAAATTGAAAAGCATTTCAAATGAACTCTGAAAAGGTTGAAAGTTGGCATGATATCATCATTTCATCCACATAGCATGTGCAAGAAAGTTGAGAGGGTTACGGCAAAAACTGGATGCACTTCGTGTACAAAATGGACAATCTCTTTCAAAGTATCAGGATTTCATCCGGAAACTCGTCTGTTACAAAGGGATTTCATTTTTTTAAAACTTATTTGAACTCCTGACTTTTTGTGTGTTCAAAAAGCACCATTCAAAGCCACATCATCATTTTTCAATCCTTTCTGACTTCATTTGTTATTTTTCATGCATTTACTAATTATTTTGAGCTATAAGACCCTAAAATTGAAAATCATTTCAAATGAACTCTGAAAAGGTTGAAAGTTGGCATGATATCATCATTTCATCCACATATCATGTGCAAGAAAGTTGAGAGGATTACGGCAAAAACTGGATGCACTTCGTGTACAAAACGGACAATCTCTTTCAAAGTATCAGGATTTCATCCGGAAACTCGTCTGTTACAAAGGGATTTCATTTTTTAAAACTTATTTGAACTCCTGACTTTTTGTGTGTTCAAAATGCACCATTCAAAGCCACATCATCATTTTTCAATCCTTTCTGACTTCATTTGTTATTTTTCATGCATTTACTAATTATTTTGAGCTATAAGACCCTAAAATTGAAAATCATTTCAAATGAACTCCGAAAAGGTTGAAAGTTGGCATGATATCATCATTTCATCCACATAGCATGTGCAAGAAAGTTGAGAGGGTTACGGCAAAAACTGGATGCACTTCGTGTACAAAACGGACAATCTCTTTCAAAGTATCAGGATTTCATCCGGAAACTCGTCTGTTACAAAGGGATTTCATTTTTTAAAACTTATTTGAACTCCTGACTTTTTCTATGTTCAAAATGCACCATTCGAAGCCACATCATCATTTTTTAATTCTTTCTGACTTCATTTGTTATTTTTCATGCATTTACTAATTGTTTTGAGCTATAAGACCCTAAAATTGAAAAGCATTTCAAATGAACTCTGAAAAGGTTGAAAGTTGGCATGATATCATCATTTCATCCACATAGCATGTGCAAGAAAGTTGAGAGGGTTACGGCAAAAACTGGATGCACTTCGTGTACAAAACGGACAATCTCTTTCAAAGTATCAGGATTTCATCCGGAAACTCGTCTGTTACAAAGGGATTTCATTTTTTTAAAACTTATTTGAACTCCTGACTTTTTGTGTGTTCAAAATGCACCATTCAAAGCCACATCATCATTTTTCAATCCTTTCTGACTTCATTTGTTATTTTTCATGCATTTACTAATTATTTTGAGCTATAAGACCCTAAAATTGAAAATCATTTCAAATGAACTCTGAAAAGGTTGAAAGTTGGCATGATATCATCATTTCATCCACATATCATGTGCAAGAAAGTTGAGAGGATTACGGCAAAAACTGGATGCACTTCGTGTACAAAACGGACAATCTCTTTCAAAGTATCAGGATTTCATCCGGAAACTCGTCTGTTACAAAGGGATTTCATTTTTTTAAACATATTTTAACTCCTGACTTTTTGTGTGTTCAAAATGCACCATTCGAAGCCACATCATCATTTTTCAATCCTTTCTGACTTCATTTGTTATTTTTCATGCATTTACTAATTATTTTGAGCTATAAGACCCTAAAATTGAAAAGCATTTCAAATGAACTCTGAAAAGGTTGAAAGTTGGCATGATATCATCATTTCATCCACATAGCATGTGCAAGAAAGTTGAGAGGGTTACGGCAAAAACTGGATGCACTTCGTGTACAAAACGGACAATCTCTTTGAAAGTATCAGGATTTCATCCGGAAGCTCGTCTGTTACAACGGGATTTCATTTTTTTAAAACTTATTTGAACTCCTGACTTTTTGTGTCTTCAAAATGCACCATTCAAAGCCACATCATCATTTTTCAATCCTTTCTGACTTCATTTGTTATTTTTCATGCATTTACTAATTATTTTGAGCTATAAGACCCTAAAATTGAAAAGCATTTCAAATGAACTCTGAAAAGGTTGAAAGTTGGCATGATATCATCATTTCATCCACATAGCATGTGTAGGAAAGTTGAGAGGGTTACGGCAAAAACTGGATGCACTTCGTGTACAAAACGGACAATCTCTTTGAAAGTATCAGGATTTCATCCGGAAACTCGTCTGTTACAAAGGGATTTCATTTTTTAAAACATATTTTAACTCCTGACTTTTTGTGTGTTCAAAATGCACCATTCGAAGCCACATCATCATTTTTCAATTCTTTCTGACTTCATTTGTTATTTTTCATGCATTTACTAATTATTTTGAGCTATAAGACCCTAAAATTCAAAAGCATTTCAAATGAACTCTGAAAAGGTTGAAAGTTGGCATGATATCATCATTTCATCCACATAGCATGTGCAAGAAAGTTGAGAGGGGTACGGCAAAAACTGGATGCACTTCGTGTACAAAACGGACAATCTGTTTCAAAGTATCAGGATTTCATCCGGAAGCTCGTCTGTTACAAAGGGATTTCATTTTTTTAAAACTTATTTGAACTCCTGACTTTTTGTGTCTTCAAAATGCACCATTCAAAGCCACATCATCATTTTTCAATCCTTTCTGACTTCATTTGTTATTTTTCATGCATTTACTATTTATTTTGAGCTATAAGACCCTAAAATTGAAAAGCATTTCAAATGAACTCTGAAAAGGTTGAAAGTTGGCATGATATCATCATTTCATCCACATATCATGTGTAGGAAAGTTGAGAGGGTTACGGCAAAAACTGGATGCACTTCGTGTACAAAACGGACAATCTCTTTGAAAGTATCAGGATTTCATCCGGAAACTCGTCTGTTACAAAGGGATTTCGTTTTTTTAAACTTATTTGAACTCGTGACTTTTTGTGTGTTCAAAATGCACCATTCAAAGCCACATCATCATTTTTCAATCCTTTCTGACTTCATTTGTTATTTTTCATGCATTTACTAATTATTTTGAGCTATAAGACCCTAAAATTGAAAATCATTTCAAATGAACTCCGAAAAGGTTGAAAGTTGGCATGATATCATCATTTCATCCACATAGCATGTGCAAGAAAGTTGAGAGGGTTACGGCAAAAACTGGATGCACTTCGTGTACAAAACGGACAATCTCTTTCAAAGTATCAGGATTTCATCCGGAAACTCGTATGTTACAAAGGGATTTCATTTTTAAAACTTATTTGAACTCCTGACTTTTTGTGTGTTCAAAATGCACCATTCGAAGCCACATCATCATTTTTCAATCCTTTCTGACTTCATTTGTTATTTTTCATGCATTTACTAATTATTTTGAGCTATAAGACCCTAAAATTGAAAAGCATTTCTAATGAACTCTGGAAAGGTTGAAAGTTGGCATGATATCATCATTATGCACATAGCATGTGCAAGAAAGTTGAGAGGGTTACGGCAAAAACTGGATGCACTTCGTGTACAAAACGGACAATCTCTTTGAAAGTATCAGGATTTCATCCGGAAACTCGTCTGTTACAAAGGGATTTCGTTTTTTAAAACTTATTTGAACTCCTGACTTTTTCTGTGTTCAAAATGCACCATTCGAAGCCACATCATCATTTTTCAATTCTTTCTGACTTCATTTGTTATTTTTCATGCATTTACTAATTGTTTTGAGCTATAAGACCCTAAAATTGAAAAGCATTTCAAATGAACTCTGAAACGGTTGAAAGTTGGCATGATATCATCATTTCATCCACATAGCATGTGCAAGAAAGTTGAGAGGGTTACGGCAAAAACTGGATGCACTTCGTGTACAAAACGGACAATCTCTTTCAAAGTATCAGGATTTCATCCGGAAACTCGTCTGTTACAAAGGGATTTCATTTTTTTAAAACTTATTTGAACTCCTGACTTTTTGTGTGTTCAAAAAGCACCATTCAAAGCCACATCATCATTTTTCAATCCTTTCTGACTTCATTTGTTATTTTTCATGCATTTACTAATTATTTTGAGCTATAAGACCCTAAAATTGAAAATCATTTCAAATGAACTCTGAAAAGGTTGAAAGTTGGCATGATATCATCATTTCATCCACATATCATGTGCAAGAAAGTTGAGAGGATTACGGCAAAAACTGGATGCACTTCGTGTACAAAACGGACAATCTCTTTCAAACTATCAGGATTTCATCCGGAAACTCGTCTATTACAAAGGGATTTCATTTTTTAAAACTTATTTGAACTCCTGACTTTTTGTGTGTTCAAAATGCACCATTCAAAGCCACATCATCATTTTTCAATCCTTTCTGACTTCATTTGTTATTTTTCATGCATTTACTAATTATTTTGAGCTATAAGACCCTAAAATTGAAAAGCATTTCAAATGAACTCTGAAAAGGTTGAAATTTGGCATGATATCATCATTTCATCCACATAGCATGTGCAAGAAAGTTGAGAGGGTTACGGCAAAAACTGGATGCACTTCGTGTACAAAACGGGCAATCTCTTTGAAAGTATCAGGATTTCATCCGGAAACTCGTCTGTTACAAAGGGATTTCATTTTTGAAAACTTATTTTAACTCCTGACTTTTTGTGTGTTCAAAATGCACCATTCGAAGCCACATCATCATTTTTCAATTCTTTCTGACTTCATTTGTTATTTTTCATGCATTTACTAATTATTTTGAGCTATATGACCCTAAAATTCAAAAGCATTTCAAATGAACTCTGAAAAGGTTGAAAGTTGGCATGATATCATCATTTCATCCACATAGCATGTGCAAGAAAGTTGAGAGGGTTACGGCAAAAACTGGATGCACTTCGTGTACAAAACGGACAATCTGTTCAAAGTATCAGGATTTCATCCCGAAGCTCGTCTGTTACAAAGGGATTTCATTTTTTTAAAACTTATTTGAACTCCTGACTTTTTGTGTCTTCAAAATGCACCATTCAAAGCCACATCATCATTTTTCAATCCTTTCTGACTTCATTTGTTATTTTTCATGCATTTACTAATTATTTTGAGCTATAAGACCCTAAAATTGAAAAGCATTTCAAATGAACTCTGAAAAGGTTGAAAGTTGGCATGATATCATCATTTCATCCACATATCATGTGTAGGAAAGTTGAGAGGGTTACGGCAAAAACTGGATGCACTTCGTGTACAAAACGGACAATCTCTTTGAAAGTATCAGGATTTCATCCGGAAACTCGTCTGTTACAAAGGGATTTCATTTTTTTAAACTTATTTGAACTCGTGACTTTTTGTGTGTTCAAAATGCACCATTCAAAGCCACATCATCATTTTTCAATCCTTTCTGACTTCATTTGTTATTTTTCATGCATTTACTAATTATTTTGAGCTATAAGACCCTAAAATTGAAAATCATTTCAAATGAACTCCGAAAAGGTTGAAAGTTGGCATGATATCATCATTTCATCCACATATCATGTGCAAGAAAGTTGAGAGGGTTACGGCAAAAACTGGATGCACTTCGTGTACAAAACGGACAATCTCTTTCAAAGTATCAGGATTTCATCCGGAAACTCGTCTGTTACAAAGGGATTTCATTTTTTAAAACTTATTTGAACTCCTGACTTTTTGTGTGTTCAAAATGCACCATTCGAAGCCACATCATCATTTTTCAATCCTTTCTGACTTCATTTGTTATTTTTCATGCATTTACTAATTATTTTGAGCTATAAGACCCTAAAATTGAAAAGCATTTCTAATGAACTCTGGAAAGGTTGAAAGTTGGCATGATATCATCATTATGCACATAGCATGTGCAAGAAAGTTGAGAGGGTTACGGCAAAAACTGGATGCACTTCGTGTACAAAACGGACAATCTCTTTGAAAGTATCAGGATTTCATCCGGAAACTCGTCTGTTACAAAGGGATTTCGTTTTTTAAAACTTATTTGAACTCCTGACTTTTTCTGTGTTCAAAATGCACCATTCGAAGCCACATCATCATTTTTCAATTCTTTCTGACTTCATTTGTTATTATTCATGCATTTACTAATTGTTTTGAGCTATAAGACCCTAAAATTGAAAAGCATTTCAAATGAACTCTGAAAAGGTTGAAAGTTGGCATGATATCATCATTTCATCCACATAGCATGTGCAAGAAAGTTGAGAGGGTTACGGCAAAAACTGGATGCACTTCGTGTACAAAACGGACAATCTCTTTCAAAGTATCAGGATTTCATCCGGAAACTCGTCTGTTACAAAGGGATTTCATTTTTTTAAAACTTATTTGAACTCCTGACTTTTTGTGTGTTCAAAAAGCACCATTCAAAGCCACATCATCATTTTTCAATCCTTTCTGACTTCATTTGTTATTTTTCATGCATTTACTAATTATTTTGAGCTATAAGACCCTAAAATTGAAAATCATTTCAAATGAACTCTGAAAAGGTTGAAAGTTGGCATGATATCATCATTTCATCCACATATCATGTGCAAGAAAGTTGAGAGGATTACGGCAAAAACTGGATGCACTTCGTGTACAAAACGGACAATCTCTTTCAAAGTATCAGGATTTCATCCGGAAACTCGTCTGTTACAAAGGGATTTCATTTTTTAAAACTTATTTGAACTCCTGACTTTTTGTGTGTTCAAAATGCACCATTCAAAGCCACATCATCATTTTTCAATCCTTTCTGACTTCATTTGTTATTTTTCATGCATTTACTAATTATTTTGAGCTATAAGACCCTAAAATTGAAAAGCATTTCAAATGAACTCTGAAAAGGTTGAAAGTTGGCATGATATCATCATTTCATCCACATAGCATGTGCAAGAAAGTTGAGAGGGTTACGGCAAAAACTGGATGCACTTCGTGTACAAAACGGACAATCTCTTTGAAAGTATCAGGATTTCATCCGGAAACTCGTCTGTTACAAAGGGATTTCGTTTTTTAAAACTTATTTGAACTCCTGACTTTTTCTGTGTTCAAAATGCACCATTCGAAGCCACATCATCATTTTTCAATTCTTTCTGACTTCATTTGTTATTTTTCATGCATTTACTAATTATTTTGAGCTATAAGACCCTAAAATTCAAAAGCATTTCAAATGAACTCTGAAAAGGTTGAAAGTTGGCATGATATCATCATTTCATCCACATAGCATGTGCAAGAAAGTTGAGAGGGTTACGGCAAAAACTGGATGCACTTCGTGTACAAAACGGACAATCTCTTTCAAAGTATCAGGATTTCATCCGGAAGCTCGTCTGTTACAAAGGGATTTCATTTTTTTAAAACTTATTTGAACTCCTGACTTTTTGTGTCTTCAAAATGCACCATTCAAAGCCACATCATCATTTTTCAATCCTTTCTGACTTCATTTGTTATTTTTCATGCATTTACTAATTATTTTGAGCTATAAGACCCTAAAATTGAAAAGCATTTCAAATGAACTCTGAAAAGGTTGAAAGTTGGCATGATATCATCATTTCATCCACATATCATGTGTAGGAAAGTTGAGAGGGTTACGGCAAAAACTGGATGCACTTCGTGTACAAAACGGACAATCTCTTTGAAAGTATGAGGATTTCATCCGGAAACTCGTCTGTTACAAAGGGATTTCATTTTTTTAAACTTATTTGAACTCGTGACTTTTTGTGTGTTCAAAATGCACCATTCAAAGCCACATCATCATTTTTCAATCCTTTCTGACTTCATTTGTTATTTTTCATGCATTTACTAATTATTTTGAGCTATAAGACCCTAAAATTGAAAATCATTTCAAATGAACTCCGAAAAGGTTGAAAGTTGGCATGATATCATCATTTCATCCACATATCATGTGCAAGAAAGTTGAGAGGGTTACGGCAAAAACTGGATGCACTTCGTGTACAAAACGGACAATCTCTTTCAAAGTATCAGGATTTCATCCGGAAACTCGCCTATTACAAAGGGATTTCATTTTTTAAAACTTATTTGAACTCCTGACTTTTTGTGTGTTCAAAATGCACCATTCAAAGCCACATCATCATTTTTCAATCCTTTCTGACTTCATTTGTTATTTTTCATGCATTTACTAATTATTTTGAGCTATAAGACCCTAAAATTGAAAAGCATTTCAAATGAACTCTGAAAAGGTTGAAAGTTGGCATGATATCATCATTTCATCCACATAGAAATGTGCAAGAAAGTTGAGAGGGTTACGGCAAAAACTGGATGCACTTCGTGTACAAAACGGACAATCTCTTTGAAAGTATCAGGATTTCATCCGGAAACTCGTCTGTTACAAAGGGATTTCATTTTTTTAAACTTATTTGAACTCCTGACTTTTTGTGTGTTCAAAATGCACCATTCAAAGCCACATCATCATTTTTCAATTCTTTCTGACTTCATTTGTTATTTTTCATGCATTTACTAATTAATTTGAGCTATAAGACCCTAAAATTGGAAATCATTTCAAATGAACTCTGAAAAGGTTGAAAGTTGGCATGATATCATCATGTCATCCACATAGCATGTGCAAGAACGTTGAGAGGGTTACGGCAAAAACTAGATGCACTTCGTGCACAAAACGGACAATGTCTTCAAAGTATCAGGATTTCATCCGGAAGCTCGTCTGTTACAAAGGGATTTCATTTTTTAAAACTTATTTGAACTCCTGACTTTTTGTGTGTTCAAAATGCACCATTCAAAGCCACATCATCATTTTTCAATCCTTTCTGACTTCATTTGTTATTTTTCATGCATTTACTAATTATTTTGAGCTATAAGACCCTAAAATTGAAAAGCATTTCAAATGAACTCTGAAAAGGTTGAAAGTTGGCATGATATCATCATTTCATCCACATAGGATGTGCAAGAAAGTTGAGAGGGTTACGGCAAAAACTGGATGCACTTCGTGTACAAAACGGACAATCTCTTTGAAAGTATCAGGATTTCATCCGGAAACTCGTCTGTTACAAAGGGATTTCATTTTTTAAAACTTATTTGAACTCCTGACTTTTTGTGTGTTCAAAATGCACCATTCAAAGCCACATCATCATTTTTCAATCCTTTCTGACTTCATTTGTTATTTTTCATGCATTTACTAATTATTTAGAGCTATAAGACCCTAAAATTGAAAAGCATTTCTAATGAACTCTGAAAAGGTTGAAAGTTGGCATGATATCATCATTATGCACATAGCATGTGCAAGAAAGTTGAGAGGGTTACGGCAAAAACTGGATGTACTTCGTGTACAAAACGGACAATCTCTTTCAAAGTATAAGGATTTCATCGGGAAACTCGTCTGTTACAAAGGGATTTCATTTTTTAAAACTTATTTGAACTCCTGACTTTTTGTGTGTTCAAAATGCACCATTCGAAGCCACATCATCATTTTTCAATTCTTTCTGACTTCATTTGTTATTTGTCATGCATTTACTAATTATTTTGAGCTATAAGACCCTAAAATTGAAAAGCATTTCAAATGAACTCTGAAAAGGTTGAAAGTTGGCATGATATCATCATTTAATCCACATAGCATGTGCAAGAAAGTTGAGAGGGTTACGGCAAAAACTGGATGCACTTCGTGTACAAAACGGACAATCTCTTTCAAAGTATCAGGATTTCATCCGGAAACTCGTCTGTTACAAAGGGATTTCATTTTTTTAAAACTTATTTGAACTCCTGACTTTTTGTGTGTTCAAAATGCACCATTCAAAGGCACATCATCATTTTTCAATCCTTTCTGACTTCAATTGTTATTTTTCATGCATTTACTAATTATTTTGAGCTATAAGACCCTAAAATTGAAAAGCATTTCAAATGAACTCTGAAAAGGTTGAAAGTTGGCATGATATCATCATTCATCCACATATCATGTGCAAGAAAGTTGAGAGGGTTACGGCAAAAACTGGATGCACTTCGTGTACAAAACGGACAATCTCTTTCAAAGTATCAGGATTTCATCCGGAAACTCGTCTGTTACAAAGGGATTTCATTTTTTAAAACTTATTTGAACTCCTGACTTTTTGTGTGTTCAAAATGCACCATTCAAAGCCACATCATCATTTTTCAATCCTTTCTGACTTCATTTGTTATTTTTCATGCATTTACTATTTATTTTGAGCTATAAGACCCTAAAATTGAAAAGCATTTCAAATGAACTCTGAAAAGGTTGAAAGTTGGCATGATATCATCATTTCATCCACATAGCATGTGCAAGAAAGTTGAGAGGGTTACGGCAAAAACTGGATGCACTTCGTGTACAAAACGGACAATCTCTTTGAAAGTATCAGGATTTCATCCGGAAAATCGTCTGTTACAAAGGGATTTCATTTTTTAAAACTTATTTGAACTCCTGACTTTTTGTGTGTTCAAAATGCACCATTCGAAGCCACATCATCATTTTTCAATTCTTTCTGACTTCATTTGTTATTTTTCATGCATTTACTAATTATTTTGAGCTATAAGACCCTAAAATTGAAAAGCATTTCAAATGAACTCTGAAAAGGTTGAAAGTTGGCATGATATCATCATTTCGTCCACATAGCATGTGCAAGAAAGTTTAGAGGGTTACGGCAAAAACTGGATGCACTTCGTGTACAAAACGGACAATCTCTTTCAAAGTATCAGGATTTCATCCGGAAACTCGTCTGTTACAAAGGGATTTCATTTTTTAAAACTTATTTGAACTCCTGACTTTTTGTGTGTTCAAAATGCACCATTCAAAGCCACATCATCATTTTTCAATCCTTTCTGACTTCATTTGTTATTTTTCATGCATTTACTAATTATTTTGAGCTATAAGACCCTAAAATTGAAAATCATTTCAAATGAACTCTGAAAAGGTTGAAAGTTGGCATGATATCATCATTTCATCAACATAGCATGTGCAAGAAAGTTGAGAGGGTTACGGCAAAAACTGGATGCACTTCGTGTACAAAACGGACAATCTCTTTGAAAGTATCAGGATTTCATCCGGAAACTCGTCTGTAACAAAGGGATTTCATTTTTTAAAACTTATTTGAACTCCTGACTTTTTGTGTGTTCAAAATGCACCATTCAAAGCCACATCATCATTTTTCAATCCTTTCTGACTTCATTTGTTATTTTTCATGCATTTACTAATTATTTTGAGCTATAAGACCCTAAAATTGAAAAGCATTTCTAATGAACTCTGAAAAGGTTGAAAGTTGGCATGATATCATCATTATGCACATAGCATGTGCAAGAAAGTTGAGAGGGTTACGGCAAAAACTGGATGCACTTCGTGTACAAAACGGACAATCTCTTTGAAAGTATAAGGATTTCATCCGGAAACTCGTCTGTTACAAAGGGATTTCATTTTTTAAAACTTATTTGAACTCCTGACTTTTTGTGTGTTCAAAATGCACCATTCGAAGCCACATCATCATTTTTCAATTCTTTCTGACTTCATTTGTTATTTGTCATGCATTTACTAATTATTTTGAGCTATAAGACCCTAAAATTGAAAAGCATTTCAAATGAACTCTGAAAAGGTTGAAAGTTGGCATGATATCATCATTTAATCCACATAGCATGTGCAAGAAAGTTGAGAGGGTTACGGCAAAAACTGGATGCACTTCGTGTACAAAACGGACAATCTCTTTCAAAGTATCAGGATTTCATCCGGAAAGTCGTCTGTTACAAAGGGATTTCATTTTTTTAAAACTTATTTGAACTCCTGACTTTTTGTGTGTTCAAAATGCACCATTCAAAGGCACATCATCATTTTTCAATCCTTTCTGACTTCATTTGTTATTTTTCATGCATTTACTAATTATTTTGAGCTATAAGACCCTAAAATTGAAAAGCTTCAAATGAACTCTGAAAAGGTTGAAAGTTGGCATGATATCATCATTCATCCACATATCATGTGCAAGAAAGTTGAGAGGGTTACGGCAAAAACTGGATGCACTTCGTGTACAAAACGGACAATCTCTTTCAAAGTATCAGGATTTCATCCGGAAACTCGTCTGTTACAAAGGGATTTCATTTTTTAAAACTTATTTGAACTCCTGACTTTTTGTGTGTTCAAAATGCACCATTCAAAGCCACATCATCATTTTTCAATCCTTTCTGACTTCATTTGTTATTTTTCATGCATTTACTATTTATTTTGAGCTATAAGACCATAAAATTGAAAAGCATTTCAAATGAACTCTGAAAAGGTTGAAAGTTGGCATGATATCATCATTTCATCCACATAGCATGTGCAAGAAAGTTGAGAGGGTTACGGCAAAAACTGGATGCACTTCGTGTACAAAACGGACAATCTCTTTGAAAGTATCAGGATTTCATCCGGAAAATCGTCTGTTACAAAGGGATTTCATTTTTTAAAACTTATTTGAACTCCTGACTTTTTGTGTGTTCAAAATGCACCATTCGAAGCCACATCATCATTTTTCAATTCTTTCTGACTTCATTTGTTATTTTTCATGCATTTACTTATTATTTTGAGCTATAAGACCCTAAAATTGAAAAGCATTTCAAATGAACTCTGAAAAGGTTGAAAGTTGGCATGATATCATCATTTCATCCACATAGCATGTGCAAGAAAGTTTAGAGGGTTACGGCAAAAACTGGATGCACTTCGTGTACAAAACGGACAATCTCTTTCAAAGTATCAGGATTTCATCCGGAAACTCGTCTGTAACAAAGGGATTTCATTTTTTAAAACTTATTTGAACTCCTGACTTTTTGTGTGTTCAAAATGCACCATTCAAAGCCACATCATCATTTTTCAATCCTTTCTGACTTCATTTGTTATTTTTCATGCATTTACTAATTATTTTGAGCTATTAGACCCTAAAATTGAAAAGCATTTCAAATGCACTCTGAAAAGGTTGAAAGTTGGCATGATATCATCATTTCATCCACATAGAAATGTGCAAGAAAGTTGAGAGGGTTACGGCAAAAACTGGATGCACTTCGTGTACAAAACGGACAATCTCTTTGAAAGTATCAGGATTTCATCCGGAAACTCGTCTGTTACAAAGGTATTTCATTTTTTTAAACTTATTTGAACTCCTGACTTTTTGTGTGTTCAAAATGCACCATTCGAAGCCACATCATCATTTTTCAATTCTTTCTGACTTCATTTGTTATTTTTCATGCATTTACTAATTATTTTGAGCTATAAGACCCTAAAATTGAAAAGCATTTCAAATGAACTCTGAAAAGGTTGAAAGTTGGCATGATATCATCATTTCATCCACATAGCATGTGCAAGAAAGTTGAGAGGGTTACGGCAAAAACTGGATGCACTTCGTGTACAAAATGGACAATCTCTTTCAAAGTATCAGGATTTCATCCGGAAGCTCGTCTGTTACAAAGGGATTTCATTTTTTTAAAACTTATTTGAACTCTTGACTTTTTGTGTGTTCAAAATGCACCATTCAAAGCCACATCATCATTTCTCAATCCTTTCTGACTTCATTTGTTATTTTTCATGCATTTACTAATTATTTTTACCTATAAGACCCTAAAATTGAAAATCATTTCAAATGAACTCTGAAAAGGTTGAAAGTTGGCATGATATCATCATTTCATCCACATATCATGTGCAAGAAAGTTGAGAGGGTTACGGCAAAAACTGGATGCACTTCGTGTACAAAACGGACAATCTCTTTCAAAGTATCAGGATTTCATCCGGAAACTCGTCTGTTACAAAGGGATTTCATTTTTTAAAACTTATTTGAACTCCTGACTTTTTGTGTGTTCAAAATGCACCATTCAAAGCCACATCATCATTTTTCAATCCTTTCTGACTTCATTTGTTATTTTTCATGCATTTACTATTTATTTTGAGCTATAAGACCCTAAAATTGAAAAGCATTTCAAATGAACTCTGAAAAGGTTGAAAGTTGGCATGATATCATCATTTCATCCACATAGCATGTGCAAGAAAGTTGAGAGGGTTACGGCAAAAACTGGATGCACTTCGTGTACAAAACGGACAATCTCTTTGAAAGTATCAGGATTTCATCCGGAAAATCGTCTGTTACAAAGGGATTTCATTTTTTAAAACTTATTTGAACTCCTGACTTTTTGTGTGTTCAAAATGCACCATTCTAAGCCACATCATCATTTTTCAATTCTTTCTGACTTCATTTGTTATTTTTCATGCATTTACTAATTATTTTGAGCTATAAGACCCTAAAATTGAAAAGCATTTCAAATGAACTCTGAAAAGGTTGAAAGTTGGCATGATATCATCATTTCATCCACATAGCATGTGCAAGAAAGTTGAGAGGGTTACGGCAAAAACTGGATGCACTTCGTGTACAAAACGGACAATCTCTTTCAAAGTATCAGGATTTCATCCGGAAACTCGTCTGTTACAAAGGGATTTCATTTTTTTAAAACTTATTTGAACTCCTGACTTTTTGTGTGTTCAAAATGCACCATTCGAAGCCACATCATCATTTTTCAATTCTTTCTGACTTCATTTGTTATTTTTCATGCATTTACTAATTATTTTGAGCTATAAGACCCTAAAATTGAAAAGCATTTCAAATGAACTCTGAAAAGGTTGAAAGTTGGCATGATATCATCATTTCATCCAGATCGCATGTGCAAGAAAGTTGAGAGGGTTACGGCAAAAACTGGATGCACTTCGTGTACAAAACGGACAATCTCTTTCAAAGTATCAGGATTTCATCCGGAAACTCGTCTGTAACAAAGGGATTTCATTTTTTAAAACTTATTTGAACTCCTGACTTTTTGTGTGTTCAAAATGCACCATTCAAAGCCACATCATCATTTTTCAATCCTTTCTGACTTCATTTGTTAGTTTTCATGCATTTACTAATTATTTTGAGCTATAAGACCCTAAAATTGAAAATCATTTCAAATGCACTCTGAAAAGGTTGAAAGTTGGCATGATATCATAATTTCATCCACATAGAAATGTGCAAGAAAGTTGAGAGGGTTACGGCAAAAACTGGATGCACTTCGTGTACAAAACGGACAATCTCTTTGAAACTATCAGGATTTCATCCGGAAACTCGTCTGTTACAAAGGGATTTCATTTTTTAAAACTTATTTGAACTCCTGACTTTTTGTGTGTTCAAAATGCACCATTCGAAGCCACATCATCATTTTTCAATTCTTTCTGACTTCATTTGTTATTTTTCATGCATTTACTAATTATTTTGAGCTATAAGACCCTTAAATTGAAAAGCATTTCAAATGAACTCTGAAAAGGTTGAAAGTTGGCATGATATCATCATTTCATCCACATAGCATGTGCAAGAAAGTTGAGAGGGTTACGGCAAAAACTGGATGCACTTCGTGTACAAAACGGACAATCTCTTTCAAAGTATCAGGATTTCATCCGGAAGCTCGTCTGTTACAAAGGGATTTCATTTTTTTTAAACTTATTTGAACTCTTGACTTTTTGTGTGTTCAAAATGCACCATTCAAAGCCACATCATCATTTCTCAATCCTTTCTGACTTCATTTGTTATTTTTCATGCATTTACTAATTATTTTGAGCTATAAGACCCTAAAATTGAAAAGCATTTCAAATGAACTCTGAAAAGGTTGAAAGTTGGCATGATATCATCATTTCATCCACATATCATGTGCAGGAAAGTTGAGAGGGTTACGGCAAAAACTGGATACACTTCGTGTACAAAACGGACAATCTCTTTGAAAGTATCAGGATTTCATCCGGAAACTCGTCTGTTACACAGGGATTTCATTTTTTAAAACTTATTTGAACTCCTGACTTTTTGTGTGTTCAAAATGCACCATTCAAAGCCACATCATCATTTTTCAATCCTTTCTGACTTCATTTGTTATTTTTCATGCATTTACTAATTATTTTGAGCTATAAGACCCTAAAATTGAAAATCATTTCAAATGAACTCTGAAAAGGTTGAAAGTTGGCATGATATCATCATTTCATCCACATATCATGTGCAAGAAAGTTGAGAGGGTTACGGCAAAAACTGGATGCACTTCGTGTACAAAACGGACAATCTCTTTCAAAGTATCAGGATTTCATCCGGAAACTCGTATGTTACAAAGGGATTTCATTTTTTAAAACTTATTTGAACTCCTGACTTTTTGTGTGTTCAAAATGCACCATTCAAAGCCACATCATCATTTTTCAATCCTTTCTGACTTCATTTGTTATTTTTCATGCATTTACTAATTATTTTGAGCTATAAGACCCTAAAATTGAAAAGCATTTCTAATGAACTCTGGAAAGGTTGAAAGTTGGCATGAGATCATCATTATGCACATAGCATGTGCAAGAAAGTTGAGAGGGTTACGGCAAAAACTGGATGCACTTCGTGTAAAAACGGACAATCTCTTTGAAAGTATCAGGATTTCATCCGGAAACTCGTCTGTTACAAAGGGATTTCATTTTTTAAAACTTATTTGAACTCCTGACTTTTTCTGTGTTCAAAATGCACCATTCGAAGCCACATCATCATTTTTCAATTCTTTCTGACTTCATTGTTTATTTTTCATGCATTTACTAATTGTTTTGAGCTATAAGACCCTAAAATTGAAAAGCATTTCAAATGAACTCTGAAAAGGTTGAAAGTTGGCATGATATCATCATTTCATCCACATAGCATGTGCAAGAAAGTTGAGAGGGTTACGGCAAAAACTGGATGCACTTCGTGTACAAAACGGACAATCTCTTTCAAAGTATCAGGATTTCATCCGGAAGCTCGTCTGTTACAAAGGGATTTCATTTTTTTAAAACTTATTTGAACTCCTGACTTTTTGTGTGTTCAAAATGCACCATTCGAAGCCACATCATCATTTTTCAATTCTTTCTGACTTCATTTGTTATTTTTCATGCATTTACTAATTATTTTGAGCTATAAGACCCTAAAATTGAAAAGCATTTCAAATGAACTCTGAAAAGGTTGAAAGTTGGCATGATATCATCATTTCATCCAGATCGCATGTGCAAGAAAGTTGAGAGGGTTACGGCAAAAACTGGATGCACTTCGTGTACAAAACGGACAATCTCTTTCAAAGTATCAGGATTTCATCCGGAAACTCGTCTGTAACAAAGGGATTTCATTTTTTAAAACTTATTTGAACTCCTGACTTTTTGTGTGTTCAAAATGCACCATTCAAAGCCACATCATCATTTTTCAATCCTTTCTGACTTCATTTGTTAGTTTTCATGCATTTACTAATTATTTTGAGCTATAAGACCCTAAAATTGAAAATCATTTCAAATGCACTCTGAAAAGGTTGAAAGTTGGCATGATATCATAATTTCATCCACATAGAAATGTGCAAGAAAGTTGAGAGGGTTACGGCAAAAACTGGATGCACTTCGTGTACAAAACGGACAATCTCTTTGAAACTAT
The DNA here is from genome assembly GCF_002575655.3 of Aegilops tauschii subsp. strangulata. Taxonomy (NCBI): domain Eukaryota; kingdom Viridiplantae; phylum Streptophyta; class Magnoliopsida; order Poales; family Poaceae; genus Aegilops; species Aegilops tauschii. The sequence goes on from NW_027332685.1 coordinate 32,507, forward strand.
CAGGATTTCATCCGGAAACTCGTCTGTTACAAAGGGATTTCATTTTTTAAAACTTATTTGAACTCCTGACTTTTTGTGTGTTCAAAATGCACCATTCGAAGCCACATCATCATTTTTCAATTCTTTCTGACTTCATTTGTTATTTTTCATGCATTTACTAATTATTTTGAGCTATAAGACCCTTAAATTGAAAAGCATTTCAAATGAACTCTGAAAAGGTTGAAAGTTGGCATGATATCATCATTTCATCCACATAGCATGTGCAAGAAAGTTGAGAGGGTTACGGCAAAAACTGGATGCACTTCGTGTACAAAACGGACAATCTCTTTCAAAGTATCAGGATTTCATCCGGAAGCTCGTCTGTTACAAAGGGATTTCATTTTTTTAAAACTTATTTGAACTCTTGACTTTTTGTGTGTTCAAAATGCACCATTCAAAGCCACATCATCATTTCTCAATCCTTTCTGACTTCATTTGTTATTTTTCATGCATTTACTAATTATTTTGAGCTATAAGACCCTAAAATTGAAAAGCATTTCAAATGAACTCTGAAAAGGTTGAAAGTTGGCATGATATCATCATTTCATCCACATATCATGTGCAGGAAAGTTGAGAGGGTTACGGCAAAAACTGGATACACTTCGTGTACAAAACGGACAATCTCTTTGAAAGTATCAGGATTTCATCCGGAAACTCGTCTGTTACACAGGGATTTCATTTTTTAAAACTTATTTGAACTCCTGACTTTTTGTGTGTTCAAAATGCACCATTCAAAGCCACATCATCATTTTTCAATCCTTTCTGACTTCATTTGTTATTTTTCATGCATTTACTAATTATTTTGAGCTATAAGACCCTAAAATTGAAAATCATTTCAAATGAACTCTGAAAAGGTTGAAAGTTGGCATGATATCATCATTTCATCCACATATCATGTGCAAGAAAGTTGAGAGGGTTACGGCAAAAACTGGATGCACTTCGTGTACAAAACGGACAATCTCTTTCAAAGTATCAGGATTTCATCCGGAAACTCGTATGTTACAAAGGGATTTCATTTTTTAAAACTTATTTGAACTCCTGACTTTTTGTGTGTTCAAAATGCACCATTCAAAGCCACATCATCATTTTTCAATCCTTTCTGACTTCATTTGTTATTTTTCATGCATTTACTAATTATTTTGAGCTATAAGACCCTAAAATTGAAAAGCATTTCTAATGAACTCTGGAAAGGTTGAAAGTTGGCATGAGATCATCATTATGCACATAGCATGTGCAAGAAAGTTGAGAGGGTTACGGCAAAAACTGGATGCACTTCGTGTAAAAACGGACAATCTCTTTGAAAGTATCAGGATTTCATCCGGAAACTCGTCTGTTACAAAGGGATTTCATTTTTTAAAACTTATTTGAACTCCTGACTTTTTCTGTGTTCAAAATGCACCATTCGAAGCCACATCATCATTTTTCAATTCTTTCTGACTTCATTGTTTATTTTTCATGCATTTACTAATTGTTTTGAGCTATAAGACCCTAAAATTGAAAAGCATTTCAAATGAACTCTGAAAAGGTTGAAAGTTGGCATGATATCATCATTTCATCCACATAGCATGTGCAAGAAAGTTGAGAGGGTTACGGCAAAAACTGGATGCACTTCGTGTACAAAACGGACAATCTCTTTCAAAGTATCAGGATTTCATCCGGAAGCTCGTCTCTTACAAAGGGATTTCATTTTTTTTAAACTTATTTGAACTCCTGACTTTTTGTGTGTTCAAAATGCACCATTCAAAGCCACATCATCATTTTTCAATCCTTTCTGACTTCATTTGTTATTTTTCATGCATTTACTAATTATTTTGAGCTATAAGACCCTAAAATTGAAAATCATTTCAAATGAACTCTGAAAAGGTTGAAAGTTGGCATGATATCATCATTTCATCCACATATCATGTGCAAGAAAGTTGAGAGGGTTACGGCAAAAACTGGATGCACTTCGTGTACAAAACGGACAATCTCTTTCAAAGTATCAGGATTTCATCCGGAAACTCGTATGTTACAAAGGGATTTCATTTTTTAAAACTTATTTGAACTCCTGACTTTTTGTGTGTTCAAAATGCACCATTCAAAGCCACATCATCATTTTTCAATCCTTTCTGACTTCATTTGTTATTTTTCATGCATTTACTAATTATTTTGAGCTATAAGACCCTAAAATTGAAAAGCATTTCTAATGAACTCTGGAAAGGTTGAAAGTTGGCATGAGATCATCATTATGCACATAGCATGTGCAAGAAAGTTGAGAGGGTTACGGCAAAAACTGGATGCACTTCGTGTAAAAACGGACAATCTCTTTGAAAGTATCAGGATTTCATCCGGAAACTCGTCTGTTACAAAGGGATTTCATTTTTTAAAACTTATTTGAACTCCTGACTTTTTCTGTGTTCAAAATGCACCATTCGAAGCCACATCATCATTTTTCAATCCTTTCTGACTTCATTTGTTATTTTTCATGCATTTACTAATTGTTTTGAGCTATAAGACCCTAAAATTGAAAAGCATTTCAAATGAACTCTGAAAAGGTTGAAAGTTGGCATGATATCATCATTTCATCCACATAGCATGTGCAAGAAAGTTGAGAGGGTTACGGCAAAAACTGGATGCACTTCGTGTACAAAACGGACAATCTCTTTCAAAGTATCAGGATTTCATCCGGAAGCTCGTCTGTTACAAAGGGATTTCATTTTTTTAAAACTTATTTGAACTCCTGACTTTTTGTGTGTTCAAAATGCACCATTCAAAGACACATCATCATTTTTCAATCCTTTCTGACTTCATTTGTTATTTTTCATGCATTTACTAATTATTTTGAGCTATAAGACCCTAAAATTGAAAATCATTTCAAATGAACTCTGAAAAGTTTGAAAGTTGGCATGATATCATCATTTCATCCACATATCATGTGCAAGAAAGTTGAGAGGGTTACGACAAAAACTGGATGCACTTCGTGTACAAAACGGACAATCTCTTTCAAAGTATCAGGATTTCATCCGGAAACTCGTCTGTTACAAAGGGATTTCATTTTTTAAAACTTATTTGAACTCCTGACTTTTTGTGTGTTCAAAATGCACCATTCAAAGCCACATCATCATTTTTCAATCCTTTCTGACTTCATTTGTTATTTTTCATGCATTTACTAATTATTTTGAGCTATAAGACCCTAAAATTGAAAAGCATTTCAAATGAACTCTGAAAAGGTTGAAAGTTGGCATGATATCATCATTTCATCCACATAGCATGTGCAAGAAAGTTGAGAGGGTTACGGCAAAAACTGGATGCACTTCGTGTACAAAATGGACAATCTCTTTCAAAGTATCAGGATTTCATCCGGAAACTTCTCTGTTACAAAGGGATTTCATTTTTTAAAACTTATTTGAACTCCTGACTTTTTGTGTGTTCAAAATGCACCATTCAAAGCCACATCATCATTTTTCAATCCTTTCTGACTTCATTTGTTATTTTTCATGCATTTACTAATTATTTTGAGCTATAAGACCCTAAAATTGAAAAGCATTTCTAATGAACTCTGGAAAGGTTGAAAGTTGGCATGAGATCATCATTATGCACATAGCATGTGCAAGAAAGTTGAGAGGGTTACGGCAAAAACTGGATGCACTTCGTGTAAAAACGGACAATCTCTTTGAAAGTATCAGGATTTCATCCGGAAACTCGTCTGTTACAAAGGGATTTCATTTTTTAAAACTTATTTGAACTCCTGACTTTTTCTGTGTTCAAAATGCACCATTCGAAGCCACATCATCATTTTTCAATTCTTTCTGACTTCATTGTTTATTTTTCATGCATTTACTAATTGTTTTGAGCTATAAGACCCTAAAATTGAAAAGCATTTCAAATGAACTCTGAAAAGGTTGAAAGTTGGCATGATATCATCATTTCATCCACATAGCATGTGCAAGAAAGTTGAGAGGGTTACGGCAAAAACTGGATGCACTTCGTGTACAAAACGGACAATCTCTTTCAAAGTATCAGGATTTCATCCGGAAGCTCGTCTGTTACAAAGGGATTTCATTTTTTTAAAACTTATTTGAACTCGTGACTTTTTGTGTGTTCAAAATGCACCATTCAAAGCCACATCATCATTTTTCAATCCTTTCTGACTTCATTTGTTATTTTTCATGCATTTACTAATTATTTTGAGCTATAAGACCCTAAAATTGAAAATCATTTCAAATGAACTCTGAAAAGGTTGAAAGTTGGCATGATATCATCATTTCATCCACATATCATGTGCATGAAAGTTGAGAGGGTTACGGCAAAAACTGGATGCACTTCGTGTACAAAACGGACAATCTCTTTCAAAGTATCAGGATTTCATCCGGAAACTCGTCTGTTACAAAGGGATTTCATTTTTTAAAACTTATTTGAACTCCTGACTTTTTGTGTGTTCAAAATGCACCATTCAAAGCCACATCATCATTTTTCAATCCTTTCTGACTTCATTTGTTATTTTTCATGCATTTACTAATTATTTTGAGCTATAAGACCCTAAAATTGAAAAGCATTTCAAATGAACTATGAAAAGGTTGAAAGTTGGCATGATATCATCATTTCATCCACATAGAAATGTGCAAGAAAGTTGAGAGGGTTACGGCAAAAACTGGATGCACTTCGTGTACAAAACGGACAATCTCTTTGAAAGTATCAGGATTTCATCCGGAACCTCGTCTATTACAAAGGGATTTCATTTTTTAAAACTTATTTGAACTCCTGACTTTTTGTGTGTTCAAAATGCACCATTCAAAGCCACATCATCATTTTTCAATTCTTTCTGACTTCATTTGTTATTTTTCATGCATTTACTAATTAATTTGAGCTATAAGACCCTAAAATTGGAAATCATTTCAAATGAACTCTGAAAAGGTTGAAAGTTGGCATGATATCATCATTTCATCCACATAGCATGTGCAAGAAAGTTGAGAGGGTTACGGCAAAAACTGGATGCACTTCGTGTACAAAACGGACAATCTCTTTGAAAGTATCAGGATTTCATCCGGAAACTCGTCTGTTACAAAGGGATTTCATTTTTTAAAACTTATTTGAACTCCTGACTTTTTGTGTGTTCAAAATGCACCATTCAAAGCCACATCATCATTTTTCAATCCTTTCTGACTTCATTTGTTATTTTTCATGCATTTACTAATTATTTTGAGCTATAAGACCCTAAAATTGAAAAGCATTTCAAATGAACTCCGAAAAGGTTGAAAGTTGGCATGATATCATCATTTCATCTACATATCATGTGCAAGAAAGTCGATAGGGTTACGGCAAACTGGATGCACTTCGTGTACAAAACGGACAATCTCTTTCAAAGTATCAGGATTTCATCCGGAAAGTCGTCTGTTACAAAGGGATTTCATTTTTTAAAACTTATTTGAACTCCTGACTTTTTGTGTGTTCAAAATGCACCATTCAAAGCCACATCATCATTTTTCGATCCTTTCTGACTTCATTTGTTATTTTTCATGCATTTACTAATTATTTTGAGCTATAAGACCCTAAAATTGAAAAGCATTTCAAATGAACTCTGAAAAGGTTGAAAGTTGGCATGATATCATCATTTCATCCACATAGAAATGTGCAAGAAAGTTGAGAGGGTTACGGCAAAAACTGGATGCACTTCGTGTACAAAACGGACAATCTCTTTCAAAGTATCAGGATTTCATCCGGAAACTCGTCTGTTACAAAGGGATTTCATTTTTTAAAACTTATTTGAACTCCTGACTTTTTGTGTGTTCAAAATGCACCATTCAAAGCCACATCATCATTTTTCAATCCTTTCTGACTTCATTTGTTATTTTTCATGCATTTACTAATTATTTTGAGCTATAAGACCCTAAAATTGAAAAGCATTTCAAATGAACTCTGAAAAGGTTGAAAGTTTGCATGATATCATCATTTCATCCACATAGAAATGTGCAAGAAAGTTGAGAGGGTTACGGCAAAAACTGGATGCACTTCGTGTACAAAACGGACAATCTCTTTGAAAGTATCAGGATTTCATCCGGAACCTCGTCTGTTACAAAGGGATTTCATTTTTTAAAACTTATTTGAACTCCTGACTTTTTGTGTGTTCAAAATGCACCATTCAAAGCCACATCATCATTTTTCAATCCTTTCTGACTTCATTTGTTATTTTTCATGCATTTACTAATTATTTTGAGCTATAAGACCCTAAAATTGAAAAGCATTTCAAATGAACTCTGAAAAGGTTGAAAGTTGGCATGATATCATCATTTCATCCACATAGAAATGTGCAAGAAAGTTGAGAGGGTTACGGCAAAAACTGGATGCACTTCGTGTACAAAACGGACAATCTCTTTCAAAGTATCAGGATTTCATCCGGAAACTCGTCTGTTACAAAGGGATTTCATTTTTTTAAACTTATTTGAACTCCTGACTTTTTGTGTGTTCAAAATGCACCATTCAAAGCCACATCATCATTTTTCAATCCTTTCTGACTTCATTTGTTATTTTTCATGCATTTACTAATTATTTTGAGCTATAAGACCCTAAAATTGAAAAGCATTTCAAATGAACTCTGAAAAGGTTGAAAGTTGGCATGATATCATCATTTCATCCACATAGAAATGTGCAAGAAAGTTGAGAGGGTTACGGCAAAAACTGGATGCACTTCGTGTACAAAACGGACAATCTCTTTGAAAGTATCAGGATTTCATCCGGAAACTCGTCTGTTACAAAGGGATTTCATTTTTTAAAACTTATTTGAACTCCTGACTTTTTGTGTGTTCAAAATGCACCATTCAAAGCCACATCATCATTTTTCAATCCTTTCTGACTTCATTTGTTATTTTTCATGCATTTACTAATTATTTTGAGCTATAAGACCCTAAAATTGAAAAGCATTTCAATGAACTCTGAAAAGGTTGAAAGTTGGCATGATATCATCATTTCATCCACATAGCATGTGCAGGAAAGTTGAGAGGGTTACGGCAAAAACTGGATGCACTTCGTGTACAAAACGGACAATCTCTTTGAAAGTATCAGGATTTCATCCGGAAACTCGTCTGTTACAAAGGGATTTCATTTTTTAAAACTTATTTGAACTCCTGACTTTTTGTGTGTTCAAAATGCACCATTCAAAGCCACATCATCATTTTTCAATCCTTTCTGACTTCATTTGTTATTTTTCATGCATTTACTAATTATTTTGAGCTATAAGACCCTAAAATTGAAAAGCATTTCAAATGAACTCTGAAAAGGTTGAAAGTTGGCATGATATCATCATTTCATCCACATAGAAATGTGCAAGAAAGTTGAGAGGGTTACGGCAAAAACTGGATGCACTTCGTGTACAAAACGGACAATCTCTTTCAAAGTATCAGGATTTCATCCGGAAACTCGTCTGTTACAAAGGGATTTCATTTTTTAAAACTTATTTGAACTCCTGACTTTTTGTGTGTTCAAAATGCACCATTCAAAGCCACATCATCATTTTTCAATCCTTTCTGACTTCATTTGTTATTTTTCATGCATTTACTAATTATTTTGAGCTATAAGACCCTAAAATTGAAAAGCATTTCAATGAACTCTGAAAAGGTTGAAAGTTGGCATGATATCATCATTTCATCCACATAGCATGTGCAGGAAAGTTGAGAGGGTTACGGCAAAAACTGGATGCACTTCGTGTACAAAACGGACAATCTCTTTGAAAGTATCAGGATTTCATCCGGAAACTCGTCTGTTACAAAGGGATTTCATTTTTTAAAACTTATTTGAACTCCTGACTTTTTGTGTGTTCAAAATGCACCATTCAAAGCCACATCATCATTTTTCGATCCTTTCTGACTTCATTTGTTATTTTTCATGCATTTACTAATTATTTTGAGCTATAAGACCCTAAAATTGAAAAGCATTTCAAATGAACTCTGAAAAGGTTGAAAGTTGGCATGATATCATCATTTCATCCACATAGAAATGTGCAAGAAAGTTGAGAGGGTTACGGCAAAAACTGGATGCACTTCGTGTACAAAACGGACAATCTCTTTCAAAGTATCAGGATTTCATCCGGAACCTCGTCTGTTACAAAGGGATTTCATTTTTTAAAACTTATTTGAACTCCTGACTTTTTGCGTGTTCAAAATGCACCATTCAAAGCCACATCATCATTTTTCAATTCTTTCTGACTTCATTTGTTATTTTTCATGCATTTACTAATTAATTTGAGCTATAAGACCCTAAAATTGGAAATCATTTCAAATGAACTCTGAAAAGGTTAAAAGTTGGCATGATATCATCATTTCATCCACATAGCATGTGCAAGAAAGTTGAGAGGGTTACGGCAAAAACTGGATGCACTTCGTGTACAAAACGGACAATCTCTTTGAAAGTATCAGGATTTCATCCGGAAACTCGTCTGTTACAAAGGGATTTCATTTTTTAAAACTTATTTGAACTCCTGACTTTTTGTGTGTTCAAAATGCACCATTCAAAGCCACATCATCATTTTTCAATCCTTTCTGACTTCATTTGTTATTTTTCATGCATTTACTAATTATTTTGAGCTATAAGACCCTAAAATTGAAAAGCATTTCAAATGAACTCCGAAAAGGTTGAAAGTTGGCATGATATCATCATTTCATCCACATATCATGTGCAAGAAAGTTGAGAGGGTTACGGCAAAAACTGGATGCACTTCGTGTACAAAACGGACAATCTCTTTCAAAGTATCAGGATTTCATCCGGAAAGTCGTCTGTTACAAAGGGATTTCATTTTTTAAAACTTATTTGAACTCCTGACTTTTTGTGTGTTCAAAATGCACCATTCAAAGCCACATCATCATTTTTCAATCCTTTCTGACTTCATTTGTTATTTTTCATGCATTTACTAATTATTTTGAGCTATAAGACCCTAAAATTGAAAAGCATTTCAAATGAACTCTGAAAAGGTTGAAAGTTGGCATGATATCATCATTTCATCCACATAGAAATGTGCAAGAAAGTTGAGAGGGTTACGGCAAAAACTGGATGCACTTCGTGTACAAAACGGACAATCTCTTTGAAAGTATCAGGATTTCATCCGGAACCTCGTCTGTTACAAAGGGATTTCATTTTTTAAAACTTATTTGAACTCCTGACTTTTTGTGTGTTCAAAATGCACCATTCAAAGCCACATCATCATTTTTCAATTCTTTCTGACTTCATTTGTTATTTTTCATGCATTTACTAATTAATTTGAGCTATAAGACCCTAAAATTGGAAATCATTTCAAATGAACTCTGAAAAGGTTGAAAGTTGGCATGATATCATCATGTCATCCACATAGCATGTGCAAGAACGTTGAGAGGGTTACGGCAAAAACTGGATGCACTTCGTGCACAAAACGGACAATGTCTTCAAAGTATCAGGATTTAATCCGGAAGCTCGTCTGTTACAAAGGGATTTCATTTTTTAAAACTTATTTGAACTCCTGACTTTTTGTGTGTTCAAAATGCACCATTCAAAGCCACATCATCATTTTTCAATCCTTTCTGACTTCATTTGTTATTTTTCATGCATTTACTAATTATTTTGAGCTATAAGACCCTAAAATTGAAAAGCATTTCAAATGAACTCTGAAAAGGTTGAAAGTTGGCATGATATCATCATTTCATCCACATAGCATGTGCAAGAAAGTTGAGAGGGTTACGGCAAAAACTGGATGCACTTCGTGTACAAAACGGACAATCTCTTTGAAAGTATCAGGATTTCATCCGGAAACTCGTCTGTTACAAAGGGATTTCATTTTTTAAAACTTATTTGAACTCCTGACTTTTTGTGTGTTCAAAATGCACCATTCAAAGCCACATCATCATTTTTCAATCCTTTCTGACTTCATTTGTTATTTTTCATGCATTTACTAATTATTTTGAGCTATAAGACCCTAAAATTGAAAAGCATTTCTAATGAACTCTGAAAAGGTTGAAAGTTGGCATGATATCATCATTATGCACATAGCATGTGCAAGAAAGTTGAGAGGGTTACGGCAAAAACTGGATGCACTTCGTGTACAAAACGGACAATCTCTTTGAAAGTATCAGGATTTCATCCGGAAACTCGTCTGTTACAAAGGGATTTCATTTTTTTAAACTTATTTGAACTCCTGACTTTTTGTGTGTTCCAAATGCACCATTCGAAGCCACATCATCATTTTTCAATTCTTTCTGACTTCATTTGTTATTTGTCATGCATTTACTAATTATTTTGAGCTATAAGACCCTAAAATTGAAAAGCATTTCAAATGAACTCTGAAAAGGTTGAAAGTTGGCATAATATCATCATTTAATCCACATAGCATGTGCAAGAAAGTTGAGAGGGTTACGGCAAAAACTGGATGCACTTCGTGTACAAAACGGACAATCTCTTTCAAAGTATCAGGATTTCATCCGGAAACTCGTCTGTTACAAAGAGATTTCATTTTTTTAAAACTTATTTGAACTCCTGACTTTTTGTGTGTTCAAAATGCACCATTCAAAGGCACATCATCATTTTTCAATCCTTTCTGACTTCATTTGTTATTTTTCATGCATTTACTAATTATTTTGAGCTATAAGACCCTAAAATTGAAAATCATTTCAAATGAACTCTGAAAAGGTTGAAAGTTGGCATGATATCATCATTTCATCCACATATCATGTGCAAGAAAGTTGAGAGGGTTACGGCAAAAACTGGATGCACTTCGTGTACAAAACGGACAATCTCTTTCAAAGTATCAGGATTTCATCCGGAAACTCGTCTGTTACAAAGGGATTTCATTTTTTATAACTTATTTGAACTCCTGACTTTTTGTGTGTTCAAAATGCACCATTCAAAGCCACATCATCATTTTTCAATCCTTTCTGACTTCATTTGTTATTTTTCATGCATTTACTATTTATTTTGAGCTATAAGACCCTAAAATTGAAAAGCATTTCAAATGAACTCTGAAAAGGTTGAAAGTTGGCATGATATCATCATTTCATCCACATAGCATGTGCAAGAAAGTTGAGAGGGTTACGGCAAAAACTGGATGCACTTCGTGTACAAAACGGACAATCTCTTTGAAAGTATCAGGATTTCATCCGGAAAATCGTCTGTTACAAAGGGATTTCATTTTTTAAAACTTATTTGAACTCCTGACTTTTTGTGTGTTCAAAATGCACCATTCGAAGCCACATCATCATTTTTCAATTCTTTCTGACTTCATTTGTTATTTTTCATGCATTTACTAATTATTTTGAGCTATAAGACCCTAAAATTGAAAAGCATTTCAAATGAACTCTGAAAAGGTTGAAAGTTGGCATGATATCATCATTTCATCCACATAGCATGTGCAAGAAAGTTGAGAGGGTTACGGCAAAAACTGGATGCACTTCGTGTACAAAACGGACAATCTCTTTCAAAGTATCAGGATTTCATCCGGAAACTCGTCTGTTACAAAGGGATTTCATTTTTTTAAACTTATTTGAATTCCTGACTTTTTGTGTGTTCAAAATGCACCATTCAAAGCCACATCATCATTTTTCAATCCTTTCTGACTTCATTTGTTATTTTTCATGCATTTACTAATTATTTTGAGCTATAAGACCCTAAAATTGAAAATCATTTCAAATGAACTCTGAAAAGGTTGAAAGTTGGCATGATATCATCATTTCATCCACATATCATGTGCAAGAAAGTTGAGAGGGTTACGGCAAAAACTGGATGCACTTCGTGTACAAAACGGACAATCTCTTTCAAAGTATCAGGATTTCATCCGGAAACTCGTCTGTAACAAAGGGATTTCATTTTTTAAAACTTATTTGAACTCCTGACTTTTTGTGTGTTCAAAATGCACCATTCAAAGCCACATCATCATTTTTCAATCCTTTCTGACTTCATTTGTTATTTTTCATGCATTTACTAATTATTTTGAGCTATAAGACCCTAAAATTGAAAAGCATTTCTAATGAACTCTGAAAAGGTTGAAAGTTGGCATGATATCATCATTATGCACATAGCATGTGCAAGAAAGTTGAGAGGGTTACGGCAAAAACTGGATGCACTTCGTGTACAAAACGGACAATCTCTTTGAAAGTATCAGGATTTCATCCGGAAACTCGTCTGTTACAAAGGGATTTCATTTTTTTAAACTTATTTGAACTCCTGACTTTTTGTGTGTTCCAAATGCACCATTCGAAGCCACATCATCATTTTTCAATTCTTTCTGACTTCATTTGTTATTTGTCATGCATTTACTAATTATTTTGAGCTATAAGACCCTAAAATTGAAAAGCATTTCAAATGAACTCTGAAAAGGTTGAAAGTTGGCATAATATCATCATTTAATCCACATAGCATGTGCAAGAAAGTTGAGAGGGTTACGGCAAAAACTGGATGCACTTCGTGTACAAAACGGACAATCTCTTTCAAAGTATCAGGATTTCATCCGGAAACTCGTCTGTTACAAAGAGATTTCATTTTTTTAAAACTTATTTGAACTCCTGACTTTTTGTGTGTTCAAAATGCACCATTCAAAGGCACATCATCATTTTTCAATCCTTTCTGACTTCATTTGTTATTTTTCATGCATTTACTAATTATTTTGAGCTATAAGACCCTAAAATTGAAAATCATTTCAAATGAACTCTGAAAAGGTTGAAAGTTGGCATGATATCATCATTTCATCCACATATCATGTGCAAGAAAGTTGAGAGGGTTACGGCAAAAACTGGATGCACTTCGTGTACAAAACGGACAATCTCTTTCAAAGTATCAGGATTTCATCCGGAAACTCGTCTGTTACAAAGGGATTTCATTTTTTATAACTTATTTGAACTCCTGACTTTTTGTGTGTTCAAAATGCACCATTCAAAGCCACATCATCATTTTTCAATCCTTTCTGACTTCATTTGTTATTTTTCATGCATTTACTATTTATTTTGAGCTATAAGACCCTAAAATTGAAAAGCATTTCAAATGAACTCTGAAAAGGTTGAAAGTTGGCATGATATCATCATTTCATCCACATAGCATGTGCAAGAAAGTTGAGAGGGTTACGGCAAAAACTGGATGCACTTCGTGTACAAAACGGACAATCTCTTTCAAAGTATCAGGATTTCATCCGGAAAATCGTCTGTTACAAAGGGATTTCATTTTTTAAAACTTATTTGAACTCCTGACTTTTTGTGTGTTCAAAATGCACCATTCGAAGCCACATCATCATTTTTCAATTCTTTCTGACTTCATTTGTTATTTTTCATGCATTTACTAATTATTTTGAGCTATAAGACCCTAAAATTGAAAAGCATTTCAAATGAACTCTGAAAAGGTTGAAAGTTGGCATGATATCATCATTTCATCCACATAGCATGTGCAAGAAAGTTGAGAGGGTTACGGCAAAAACTGGATGCACTTCGTGTACAAAACGGACAATCTCTTTCAAAGTATCAGGATTTCATCCGGAAACTCGTCTGTTACAAAGGGATTTCATTTTTTTAAACTTATTTGAACTCCTGACTTTTTGTGTGTTCAAAATGCACCATTCAAAGCCACATCATCATTTTTCAATCCTTTCTGACTTCATTTGTTATTTTTCATGCATTTACTAATTATTTTGAGCTATAAGACCCTAAAATTGAAAATCATTTCAAATGAACTCTGAAAAGGTTGAAAGTTGGCATGATATCATCATTTCATCCACATATCATGTGCAAGAAAGTTGAGAGGGTTACGGCAAAAACTGGATGCACTTCGTGTACAAAACGGACAATCTCTTTCAAAGTATCAGGATTTCATCCGGAAACTCGTCTGTAACAAAGGGATTTCATTTTTTAAAACTTATTTGAACTCCTGACTTTTTGTGTGTTCAAAATGCACCATTCAAAGCCACATCATCATTTTTCAATCCTTTCTGACTTCATTTGTTATTTTTCATGCATTTACTAATTATTTTGAGCTATAAGACCCTAAAATTGAAAAGCATTTCAAATGCACTCTGAAAAGGTTGAAAGTTGGCATGATATCATCATTTCATCCACATAGAAATGTGCAAGAAAGTTGAGAGGGTTACGGCAAAAACGGGATGCACTTCGTGTACAAAACGGGCAATCTCTTTGAAAGTATCAGGATTTCATCCGGAAACTCGTCTGTTACAAAGGGATTTCATTTTTTAAAACTTATTTGAACTCCTGACTTTTTGTGTGTTCAAAATGCACCATTCGAAGCCACATCATCATTTTTCAATTCTTTCTGACTTCATTTGTTATTTTTCATGCATTTACTAATTATTTTGAGCTATAAGACCCTAAAATTGAAAAGCATTTCAAATGAACTCTGAAAAGGTTGAAAGTTGGCATGATATCATCATTTCATCCACATAGCATGTGCAAGAAAGTTGAGAGGGTTACGGCAAAAACTGGATGCACTTCGTGTACAAAACGGACAATCTCTTTCAAAGTATCAGGATTTCATCCGGAAGCTCGTCTGTTACGAAGGGATTTCATTTTTTTAAAACTTATTTGAACTCTTGACTTTTTGTGTGTTCAAAATGCACCATTCAAAGCCACATTATCATTTCTCAATCCTTTCTGACTTCATTTGTTATTTTTCATGCATTTACTAATTATTTTGAGCTATAAGACCCTAAAATTGAAAATCATTTCAAATGAACTCTGAAAAGGTTGAAAGTTGGCATGATATCATCATTTCATCCACATATCATGTGCAAGAAAGTTGAGAGGGTTACGGCAAAAACTGGATGCACTTCGTGTACAAAACGGACAATCTCTTTCAAAGTATCAGGATTTCATCCGGAAACTCGTCTGTTACAAAGGGATTTCATTTTTTAAAACTTATTTGAACTCCTGACTTTTTGTGTGTTCAAAATGCACCATTCAAAGCCACATCATCATTTTTCAATCCTTTCTGACTTCATTTGTTATTTTTCATGCATTTACTATTTATTTTGAGCTATAAGACCCTAAAATTGAAAAGCATTTCAAATGAACTCTGAAAAGGTTGAAAGTTGGCATGATATCATCATTTCATCCACATAGCATGTGCAAGAAAGTTGAGAGGGTTACGGCAAAAACTGGATGCACTTCGTGTACAAAACGGACAATCTCTTTGAAAGTATCAGGATTTCATCCGGAAAATCGTCTGTTACAAAGGGATTTCATTTTTTAAAACTTATTTGAACTCCTGACTTTTTGTGTGTTCAAAATGCACCATTCGAAGCCACATCATCATTTTTCAATTCTTTCTGACTTCATTTGTTATTTTTCATGCATTTACTAATTATTTTGAGCTATAAGACCCTAAAATTGAAAAGCATTTCAAATGAACTCTGAAAAGGTTGAAAGTTGGCATGATATCATCATTTCATCCACATAGCATGTGCAAGAAAGTTGAGAGGGTTACGGCAAAAACTGGATGCACTTCGTGTACAAAACGGACAATCTCTTTGAAAGTATCAGGATTTCATCCGGAAACTCGTCTGTTACAAAGGGATTTCATTTTTTAAAACTTATTTGAACTCCTGACTTTTTGTGTGTTCAAAATGCACCATTCAAAGCCACATCATCATTTTTCAATCCTTTCTGACTTCATTTGTTATTTTTCTTGCATTTACTAATTATTTTGAGCTATAAGACCCTAAAATTGAAAATCATTTCAAATGAACTCTGAAAAGGTTGAAAGTTGGCATGATATCATCATTTCATCCACATATCATGTGCAAGAAAGTTGAGAGGGTTACGGCAAAAACTGGATGCACTTCGTGTACAAAACGGACAATCTCTTTCAAAGTATCAGGATTTCATCCGGAAACTCGTCTGTAACAAAGGGATTTCATTTTTTAAAACTTATTTGAACTCCTGACTTTTTGTGTGTTCAAAATGCACCATTCAAAGCCACATCATCATTTTTCAATCCTTTCTGACTTCATTTGTTATTTTTCATGCATTTACTAATTATTTTGAGCTATAAGACCCTAAAATTGAAAAGCATTTCAAATGCACTCTGAAAAGGTTGAAAGTTGGCATGATATCATCATTTCATCCACATAGAAATGTGCAAGAAAGTTGAGAGGGTTACGGCAAAAACTGGATGCACTTCGTGTACAAAACGGACAATCTCTTTGAAAGTATCAGGATTTCATCCGGAAACTCGTCTGTTACAAAGGGATTTCATTTTTTAAAACTTATTTGAACTCCTGACTTTTTGTGTGTTCAAAATGCACCATTCGAAGCCACATCATCCTTTTTCAATTCTTTCTGACTTCATTTGTTATTTTTCATGCATTTACTAATTATTTTGAGCTATAAGACCCTAAAATTGAAAAGCATTTCAAATGAACTCTGAAAAGGTTGAAAGTTGGCATGATATCATCATTTCATCCACATAGCATGTGCAAGAAAGTTGAGAGGGTTACGGCAAAAACTGGATGCACTTCGTGTACAAAACGGACAATCTCTTTCAAAGTATCAGGATTTCATCCGGAAGCTCGTCTGTTACAAAGGGATTTCATTTTTTTAAAACTTATTTGAACTCTTGACTTTTTGTGTGTCAAAATGCACCATTCAAAGCCACATCATCATTTCTCAATCCTTTCTGACTTCATTTGTTATTTTTCATGCATTTACTAATTATTTTGAGCTATAAGACCCTAAAATTGAAAAGCATTTCAAATGAACTCTGAAAAGGTTGAAAGTTGGCATGATATCATCATTTCATCCACATATCATGTGCAGGAAAGTTGAGAGGGTTACGGCAAAAACTGGATGCACTTCGTGTACAAAACGGACAATCTCTTTGAAAGTATCAGGATTTCATCCGGAAAGTCGTCTGTTACAAAGGGATTTCATTTTTTAAAACTTATTTGAACTCCTGACTTTTTGTGTGTTCAAAATGCACCATTCGAAGCCACATCATCATTTTTCAATTCTTTCTGACTTCATTTGTTATTTTTCATGCATTTACTAATTATTGTGAGCTATAAGACCCTAAAATTGGAAATCATTTCAAATGAACTCTGAAAAGGTTGAAAGTTGGCACGATATCATCATTTCATCCACATAGCATGTGCAGGAAAGTTGAGAGGGTTACGGCAAAAACTGGATGCACTTCGTGTACAAAACGGACAATCTCTTTGAAAGTATCAGGATTTCATCCGGAAACTCGTCTGTTACAAAGGGATTTCATTTTATAAAACTTATTTGAACTCCTGACTTTTTGTGTGTTCAAAATGGACCATTCAAAGCCACATCATCATTTTTCAATCCTTTCTGACTTCATTGGTTATTTTTCATGCATTTACTAATTATTTTGAGCTATAAGACCCTAAAATTGGAAAGCATTTCTAATGAACTCCGAAAAGGTTGAAAGTTGGCATGATATCATGATTTCATCCACATAGCATGTGCAAGAAAGTTGAGAGGGTTATGGCAAAAACTGGATTCACTTCGTGTACAAAACGGACAATCTCTTTCAAAGTATCAGGATTTCATCCGGAAGCTCGTCTGTTACAAAGGGATTTCATTTTTTAAAACTTATTTGAACTCCTGACTTTTTGTGTGTTCAAAATGCACCATTCGAAGCCACATCATCATTTTTCAATCCTTTCTGACTTCATTTGTTATTTTCCATGCATTTACTAATTATTTTGAGCTATAAGACCCTAAAATTGAAAAGCATTTCAAATGAACTCTGAAAAGGTTGAAAGTTGGCATGATATCATCATGTCATCCACATAGCATGTGCAAGAAAGTTGAGAGGGTTACGGCAAAAACTGGATGCACTTCGTGTACAAAACGGACAATCTCTTTCAAAGTATCAGGATTTCATCCGGAAGATCGTCTGTTACAAAGGGATTTCATTTTTTAAAACTTATTTGAACTCCTGACTTTTTGTGTGTTCAAAATGCACCATTCGAAGCCACAACATTATTTTTCAATCCTTTCTGACTTCATTTGTTATTTTTCATGCAATTACTAATTATTTTGAGCTATAAGACCCTAAAATTGAAAAGCATTTCAAATGAACTCTGAAAAGGTTGAATGTTGGCATGATATCATCGTTACATCCACATAGCATGTGCAAGAAAGTTGAGAGGGTTACGGCAAAAACTGGATGCACTTCGTGTACAAAACGGACAATCTCTTTCAAAGTATCAGGATTTCATCCGGAAACTCGTCTGTTACAAAGGGATTTCATTTTTTAAAACCTATTTGAACTCCTGACTTTTTGGGTCTTCAAAATGCACCATTCAAAGCCACATCATCATTTTTCAATCCTTTCTGACTTCATTTGTTATTTTTCATGCATTTACTAATTATTTTGAACTATAAGACCCTCAAATTGAAAAGCATTTCAAATGAACTCTGAAAAGGTTGAAAGTTGGCATGATATCATCATTTCATCCACATAGCATGTGCAAGAAAGTTGAGAGGGTTACGGCAAAAACTGGATGCACTTCGTGTACAAAACGGACAATCTCTTTGAAAGTATCAGGATTTCATCCGGAAACTCGTCTGTTACAAAGGGATTTCATTTTTTAAAACTTATTTGAACTCCTGACTTTTTGTTTGTTCAAAATGCACCATTCGAAGCCACATCATCATTTTTCAATTCTTTCTGACTTCATTTGTTATTTTTCATGCATTTACTAATTATTTTGAGCTATAAGACCCTAAAATTGAAAAGCATTTCAAATGAACTCTGAAAAGGTTGAAAGTTGGCATGATATCATCATTTCATCCACATAGCATGTGCAAGAAAGTTGAGAGGGTTACGGCAAAAACTGGATGCACTTCATGTACAAAACGGACAATCTCTTTCAAAGTATCAGGATTTCATCCGGAAGCTCGTCTGTTACAAAGGGATTTCATTTTTTTAAAACTTATTTGAACTCCTGACTTTTTGTGTGTTCAAAATGCACCATTCAAAGCCACATCATCATTTTTCAATCCTTTCTGACTTCATTTGTTATTTTTCATGCATTTACTAATTATTTTGAGCTATAAGACCCTAAAATTGAAAATCATTTCAAATGAACTCTGAAAAGGTTGAAAGTTGGCATGATATCATCATTTCATCCACATAGCATGTGCAAGAAAGTTGAGAGGGTTACGGCAAAAACTGGATGCACTTCGTGTACAAAACGGACAATCTCTTTGAAAGTATCAGGATTTCATCCGGAAACTCGTCTGTTACAAAGGGATTTCATTTTTTTAAACTTATTTGAACTCCTGACTTTTTGTGTGTTCAAAATGCACCATTCGAAGCCACATCATCATTTTTCAATTCTTTCTGACTTTATTTGTTATTTTTCATGCATTTACTAATTATTTTGAGCTATAAGACCCTAAAATTGAAAAGCATTTCAAATGAACTCTGAAAAGGTTGAAAGTTGGCATGATATCATCATTTCATCCACATAGCATGTGCAAGAAAGTTGAGAGGGTTACGGCAAAAACTGGATGCACTTCGTGTACAAAACGGACAATCTCTTTCAAAGTATCAGGATTTCATCCGGAAACTCGTCTGTTACAAAGGGATTTCATTTTTTAAAACTTATTTGAACTCCTGACTTTTTGTGTGTTCAAAATGCACCATTCAAAGCCACATCATCATTTTTCAATCCTTTCTGACTTCATTTGTTATTTTTCATGCATTTACTAATTATTTTGAGCTATAAGACCCTAAAATTGAAAATCATTTCAAATGAACTCTGAAAAGGTTGAAAGTTGGCATGATATCATCATTTCATCCACATATCATGTGCAAGAAAGTTGAGAGGGTTACGGCAAAAACTGGATGCACTTCGTGTACAAAACGGACAATCTCTTTCAAAGTATCAGGATTTCATCCGGAAACTCGTCTGTAACAAAGGGATTTCATTTTTTAAAACTTATTTGAACTCCTGACTTTTTGTGTGTTCAAAATGCACCATTCGAAGCCACATCATCATTTTTCAATTCTTTCTGACTTCATTTGTTATTTTTCATGCATTTACTAATTATTTTGAGCTATAAGACCCTAAAATTGAAAAGCATTTCAAATGCACTCTGAAAAGGTTGAAAGTTGGCATGATATCATCATTTCATCCACATAGCATGTGCAAGAAAGTTGAGAGGGTTACGGCAAAAACTGGATGCACTTCGTGTACAAAACGGACAATCTCTTTGAAAGTATCAGGATTTCATCCGGAAACTCGTCTGTTACAAAGGGATTTCATTTTTTAAAACTTATTTGAACTCCTGACTTTTTGTGTGTTCAAAATGCACCATTCGAAGCCACATCATCATTTTTCAATTCTTTCTGACTTCATTTGTTATTTTTCATGCAATTACTAATTATTTTGAGCTATAAGACCCTAAAATTGAAAAGCATTTCAAATGAACTCTGAAAAGGTTGAAAGTTGGCATGATATCATCATTTCATCCACATAGCATGTGCAGGAAAGTTTAGAGGGTTACGGCAAAAACTGGATGCACTTCGTGGACAAAACGGACAATCTCTTTCAAAGTATCAGGATTTCATCCGGAAACTCGTCTGTTACAAAGGGATTTCATTTTTTAAAACTTATTTGAACTCCTGACTTTTTGGGTCTTCAAAATGCACCATTCAAAGCCACATCATCATTTTTCAATCCTTTCTGACTTCATTTGTTATTTTTCATGCATTTACTAATTATTTTGAGCTATAAGACCCTAAAATTGAAAATCATTTCAAATGAACTCTGAAAAGGTTGAAAGTTGGCATGATATCATCATTTCATCCACATATCATGTGCAAGAAAGTTGAGAGGGTTACGGCAAAAACTGGATGCACTTCGTGTACAAAACGGACAATCTCTTTGAAAGTATCAGGATTTCATCCGGAAACTCGTCTGTTACAAAGGGATTTCATTTTTTAAAACTTATTTGAACTCCTGACTTTTTGTGTGTTCAAAATGCACCATTCAAAGCCACATCATCATTTTTCAATCCTTTCTGACTTCATTTGTTATTTTTCATGCATTCACTAATTATTTTGAGCTATAAGACCGTCAAATTGAAAAGCATTTCAAATGAACTCTGAAAAGGTGGAAAGTTGGCATGATATCATCATTTCATCCACATAGCATGTGCAAGAAAGTTGAGAGGGTTACGGCAAAAACTGGATGCACTTCGTGTACAAAACGGACAATCTCTTTGAAAGTATCAGGATTTCATCCGGAAACTCGTCTGTTACAAAGGGATTTCATTTTTTAAAACTTATTTGAACTCCTGACTTTTTGTGTGTTCAAAATGCACCATTGAAGCCACATCATCATTTTTCAATTCTTTCTGACTTCATTTGTTATTTTTCATGCATTTACTAATTATTTTGAGCTATAAGACCCTAAAATTGAAAAGCATTTCAAATGAACTCTGAAAAGGTTGAAAGTTGGCATGATATCATTATTTCATCCACATAGCATGTGCAAGAAAGTTGAGAGGGTTACGGCAAAAACTGGATGCACTTCGTGTACAAAACGGACAATCTCTTTCAAAGTATCAGGATTTCATCCGGAAGCTCGTCTGTTACAAAGGGATTTCATTTTTTAAAACTTATTTGAACTCCTGACTTTTTGTGTGTTCAAAATGCACCATTCGAAGCCACAACATTATTTTTCAATCCTTTCTGACTTCATTTGTTATTTTTCATGCAATTACTAATTATTTTGAGCTATAAGACCCTAAAATTGAAAAGCATTTCAAATGAACTCTGAAAAGGTTGAAAGTTGGCATGATATCATCGTTTCATCCACATAGCATGTGCAGGAAAGTTGAGAGGGTTACGGCAAAAACTGGATGCACTTCGTGTACAAAACGGACAATCTCTTTCAAAGTATCAGGATTTCATCCGGAAACTCGTCTGTTACAAAGGGATTTCATTTTTTAAAACTTATTTGAACTCCTGACTTTTTGGGTCTTCAAAATGCACCATTCAAAGCCACATCATCATTTTTCAATCCTTTCTGACTTCATTTGTTATTTTTCATGCATTTACTAATTATTTTGAGCTATAAGACCCTCAAATTGAAAAGCATTTCAAATGAACTCTGAAAAGGTTGAAAGTTGGCATGATATCATCATTTCATCCACATAGCATGTGCAAGAAAGTTGAGAGGGTTACGGCAAAAACTGGATGCACTTCGTGTACAAAACGGACAATCTCTTTGAAAGTATCAGGATTTCATCCGGAAACTCGTCTGTTACAAAGGGATTTCATTTTTTAAAACTTATTTGAACTCCTGACTTTTTGTGTGTTCAAAATGCACCATTCGAAGCCACATCATCATTTTTCAATTCTTTCTGACTTCATTTGTTATTTTTCATGCATTTACTAATTATTTTGAGCTATAAGACCCTAAAATTGAAAAGCATTTCAAATGAACTCTGAAAAGGTTGAAAGTTGGCATGATATCATCATTTCATCCACATAGCATGTGCAAGAAAGTTGAGAGGGTTACGGCAAAAACTGGATGCACTTCGTGTACAAAACGGACAATCTCTTTCAAAGTATCAGGATTTCATCCGGAAGCTCGTCTGTTACAAAGGGATTTCATTTTTTTAAAACTTATTTGAACTCCTGACTTTTTGTGTGTTCAAAATGCACCATTCAAAGCCACATCATCATTTTTCAATCCTTTCTGACTTCATTTGTTATTTTTCATGCATTTACTAATTATTTTGAGCTATAAGACCCTAAAATTGAAAAGCATTTCAAATGAACTCTGAAAAGGTTGAAAGTTGGCATGATATCATCATTTCATCCACATAGCATGTGCAAGAAAGTTGAGAGGGTTACGGCAAAAACTGGATGCACTTCGTGTACAAAACAGACAATCTCTTTCAAAGTATCAGGATTTCATCCGGAAGCTCGTCTGTTAGAAAGGGATTTCATTTTTTAAAACTTATTTGAACTCCTGACTTTTTGTGTGTTCAAAATGCACCATTCGAAGCCACAACATTATTTTTCAATCCTTTCTGACTTCATTTGTTATTTTTCATGCAATTACTAATTATTTTGAGCTATAAGACCCTAAAATTGAAAAGCATTTCAAATGAACTCTGAAAAGGTTGAAAGTTGGCATGATATCATCATTTCATCCACATAGCATGTGCAGGAAAGTTGAGAGGGTTACGGCAAAAACTGGATGCACTTCGTGTACAAAACGGACAATCTCTTTCAAAGTATCAGGATTTCATCCGGAAACTCGTCTGTTACAAAGGAATTTCATTTTTTAAAACTTATTTGAACTCCTGACTTTTTGTGTGTTCAAAATGCACCATTCAAAGCCACATCATCATTTTTCAATCCTTTCTGACTTCATTTGTTATTTTTCATGCATTTACTAATTATTTTGAGCTATAAGACCCTCAAATTGAAAAGCATTTCAAATGAACTCTGAAAAGGTTGAAAGTTGGCATGATATCATCATTTCATCCACATAGCATGTGCAAGAAAGTTGAGAGGGTTACGGCAAAAACTGGATGCACTTCGTGTACAAAACGGACAATCTCTTTGAAAGTATCAGGATTTCATCCGGAAACTCGTCTGTTACAAAGGGATTTCATTTTTTAAAACTTATTTGAACTCCTGACTTTTTGTTTGTTCAAAATGCACCATTCGAAGCCACATCATCATTTTTCAATTCTTTCTGACTTTATTTGTTATTTTTCATGCATTTACTAATTATTTTGAGCTATAAGACCCTAAAATTGAAAAGCATTTCAAATGAACTCTGAAAAGGTTGAAAGTTGGCATGATATCATCATTTCATCCACATAGCATGTGCAAGAAAGTTGAGAGGGTTACGGCAAAAACTGGATGCACTTCGTGTACAAAACGGACAATCTCTTTCAAAGTATCAGGATTTCATCCGGAAGCTCGTCTGTTACAAAGGGATTTCATTTTTTTTAAACTTATTTGAACTCCTGACTTTTTGTGTGTTCAAAATGCACCATTCAAAGCCACATCATCATTTTTCAATCCTTTCTGACTTCATTTGTTATTTTTCATGCATTTACTAATTATTTTGAGCTATAAGACCCTAAAATTGAAAAGCATTTCAAATGAACTCTGAAAAGGTTGAAAGTTGGCATGATATCATCATTTCATCCACATAGCATGTGCAAGAAAGTTGAGAGGGTTACGGCAAAAACTGGATGCACTTCGTGTACAAAACAGACAATCTCTTTCAAAGTATCAGGATTTCATCCGGAAGCTCGTCTGTTACAAAGGGATTTCATTTTTTCAAACTTATTTGAACTCCTGACTTTTTGTGTGTTCAAAATGCACCATTCGAAGCCACACATTATTTTTCAATCCTTTCTGACTTCATTTGTTATTTTTCATGCAATTACTAATTATTTTGAGCTATAAGACCCTAAAATTGAAAAGCATTTCAAATGAACTCTGAAAAGGTTGAAAGTTGGCATGATATCATCATTTCATCCACATAGCATGTGCAGGAAAGTTGAGAGGGTTACGGCAAAAACTGGATGCACTTCGTGTACAAAACGGACAATCTCTTTCAAAGTATCAGGATTTCATCCGGAACCTCGTCTGTTACAAAGGGATTTCATTTTTCAAACTTATTTGAACTCCTGACTTTTTGTGTGTTCAAAATGCACCATTCGAAGCCACACATTATTTTTCAATCCTTTCTGACTTCATTTGTTATTTTTCATGCAATTACTAATTATTTTGAGCTATAAGACCCTAAAATTGAAAAGCATTTCAAATGAACTCTGAAAAGGTTGAAAGTTGGCATGATATCATCATTTCATCCACATAGCATGTGCAGGAAAGTTGAGAGGGTTACGGCAAAAACTGGATGCACTTCGTGGACAAAACGGACAATCTCTTTCAAAGTATCAGGATTTCATCCGGAAACTCGTCTGTTACAAAGGGATTTCATTTTTTAAAACTTATTTGAACTCCTGACTTTTTGGGTCTTCAAAATGCACCATTCAAAGCCACATCATCATTTTTCAATCCTTTCTGACTTCATTTGTTATTTTTCATGCATTTACTAATTATTTTGAGCTATAAGAGCCTAAAATTGAAAATCATTTCAAATGAACTCTGAAAAGGTTGAAAGTTGGCATGATATCATCATTTCATCCACATATCATGTGCAAGAAAGTTGAGAAGGTTACAGCAAAAACTGGATGCACTTCGTGTACAAAACGGACAATCTCTTTCAAAGTATCAGGATTTCATCCGGAAACTTGTCTGTTACAAAGGGATTTCATTTTTTTAAAACTTATTTGAACTCCTGACTTTTTGTGTGTTCAAAATGCACCATTCAAAGCCACATCATCATTTTTCAATCCTTTCTGACTTCATTTGTTATTTTTCACGCATTTACTAATTATTTTGAGCTATAAGACCCTAAAATTGAAAAGCATTTCAAATGAACTCTGAAAAGGTTGAAAGTTGGCATGATATCATCATTTCATCCACATAGCATGTGCAGCAAAGTTGAGAGGGTTACGGCAAAAACTGGATGCACTTCGTGTACAAAACGGACAATCTCTTTCAAAGTATCAGGATTTCATCCAGAAGCTCGTCTGTTACAAAGGGATTTCATTTTTTAAAACTTATTTGAACTCCTGACTTTTTGTGTGTTCAAAATGCACCATTCAAAGCCACATCATCATTTTTCAATCCTTTCTGACTTCATTTGTTATTTGTCCTGCATTTACTAATTATTTTGAGCTATAAGACCCTAAAATTGAAAAGCATTTCAAATGAACTCTGAAAAGGTTGAAAGTTGGCATGATATCATCATTTCATCCACATAGCATGTGCAGGAAAGTTGAGAGGGTTACGGCAAAAACTGGATGCACTTCGTGTACAAAATGGACAATCTCTTTCAAAGTATCAGGATTTCATCCGGAACCTCGTCTGTTACAAAGGGATTTCATTTTTTAAAACTTATTTGAACTCCTGACTTTTTGTGTGTTCAAAATGCACCATTCAAAGCCACATCATCATTTTTCAATCCTTTCTGACTTCATTTGTTATTTTTCATGCATTTACTAATTATTTTGAGCTATAAGACCCTAAAATTGGAAATCATTTCAAATGAACTCTGAAAAGGTTGAAAGTTGGCATGATATCATCATTTCATCCACATAGCATGTGCAGGAAAGTTGAGAGGGTTACGGCAAAAACTGGATGCACTTCGTGTACAAAACGGACAATCTCTTTCAAAGTATCAGGATTTCATCCGGAAGCTCGTCTGTTACAAGGGGATTTCATTTTTTAAAACTTATTTTAACTCCTGACTTTTTGTGTGTTCAAAATGCACCATTCAAAGCCACATCATCATATTTCAATCCTTTCTGACTTCATTTGTTATTTTTCATGCATTTACTAATTATTTTGAGCTATAAGACCCTAAAATTGAAAATCATTTCAAATGAACTCTGAAAAGGTTGAAAGTTGGCATGATATCATCATTTCATCCACATATCATGTGCAAGGAAGTTGAGAGGGTTACGGCAAAAACTGGATGCACTTCGTGTACAAAACGGACAATCTCTTTCAAAGTATCAGGATTTCATCCGGAAGCTCGTCTGTTACAAAGGGATTTCATTTTTTTAAAACTTATTTGAACTCCTGACTTTTTGTGTGTTCAAAATGCACCATTCAAAGCCACATCATCATTTTTCAATCCTTTCTGACTTCATTTGTTATTTTTCATGCATTTACTAATTATTTTGAGCTATAAG
Organism: Aegilops tauschii subsp. strangulata; assembly: GCF_002575655.3. Lineage (NCBI taxonomy): Eukaryota > Viridiplantae > Streptophyta > Magnoliopsida > Poales > Poaceae > Aegilops > Aegilops tauschii. The sequence goes on from NW_027332685.1 coordinate 59,308, forward strand.
ACCCTAAAATTGAAAAGCATTTCAAATGAACTCTGAAAAGGTTGAAAGTTAGCATGATATCATCATTTCATCCACATAGCATGTGCAAGAAAGTTGAGAGGGTTACGGCAAAATTTGGATGCACTTCGTGTACAAAACAGACAATCTCTTTCAAAGTATCAGGATTTCATCCGGAAGCTCGTCTGTTACAAAGGGATTTCATTTTTTAAAACTTATTTGAACTCCTGACTTTTTGTGTGTTCAAAATGCACCATTCGAAGCCACAACATTATTTTTCAATCCTTTCTGACTTCATTTGTTATTTTTCATGCATTTACTAATTATTTTGAGCTATAAGACCCTAAAATTGAAAAGCATTTCAAATGAACTCTGAAAAGGTTGAAAGTTGGCATGATATCATCATTTCATCCACATAGCATGTGCAAGAAAGTTGAGAGGGTTACGGCAAAAACTGGATGCACTTCGTGTACAAAACGGACAATCTCTTTCAAAGTATCAGGATTTCATCCGGAAGCTCGTCTGTTACAAAGGGATTTCATTTTTTAAAACTTATTTGAACTCCTGACTTTTTGTGTGTTCAAAATGCACCATTCGAAGCCACAACATTATTTTTCAATCCTTTCTGACTTCATTTGTTATTTTTCATGCAATTACTAATTATTTTGAGCTATAAGACCCTAAAATTGAAAAGCATTTCAAATGAACTCTGAAAAGGTTGAAAGTTGGCATGATATCATCATTTCATCCACATAGCATGTGCAGGAAAGTTGAGAGGGTTACGGCAAAAACTGGATGCACTTCGTGTACAAAACGGACAATCTCTTTCAAAGTATCAGGATTTCATCCGGAAACTCGTCTGTTACAAAGGGATTTCATTTTTTAAAACTTATTTGAACTCCTGACTTTTTGGGTCTTCAAAATGCACCATTCAAAGCCACATCATCATTTTGCAATCCTTTCTGACTTCATTTGTTATTTTTCATGCATTTACTAATTATTTTGAGCTATAAGAGCCTAAAATTGAAAATCATTTCAAATGAACTCTGAAAAGGTTGAAAGTTGGCATGATATCATCATTTCATCCACATATCATGTGCAAGAAAGTTGAGAAGGTTACAGCAAAAACTGGATGCACTTCGTGTACAAAACGGACAATCTCTTTCAAAGTATCAGGATTTCATCCGGAAACTTGTCTGTTACAAAGGGATTTCATTTTTTAAAACTTATTTGAACTCCTGACTTTTTGTGTTCAAAATGCACCATTCAAAGCCACATCATCATTTTTCAATCCTTTCTGACTTCATTTGTTATTTTTCACGCATTTACTAATTATTTTGAGCTATAAGACCCTAAAATTGAAAAGCATTTCAAATGAACTCTGAAAAGGTTGAAAGTTGGCATGATATCATCATTTCATCCACATAGCATGTGCAGGAAAGTTGAGAGGGTTACGGCAAAAACTGGATGCACTTCGTGTACAAAATGGACAATCTCTTTCAAAGTATCAGGATTTCATCCGGAACCTCGTCTGTTACAAAGGGATTTCATTTTTTAAAACTTATTTGAACTCCTGACTTTTTGTGTGTTCAAAATGCACCATTCAAAGCCACATCATCATTTTTCAATCCTTTCTGACTTCATTTGTTATTTTTCATGCATTTACTAATTATTTTGAGCTATAAGACCCTAAAATTGGAAATCATTTCAAATGAACTCTGAAAAGGTTGAAAGTTGGCATGATATCATCATTTCATCCACATAGCATGTGCAGGAAAGTTGAGAGGGTTACGGCAAAAACTGGATGCACTTCGTGTACAAAACGGACAATCTCTTTCAAAGTATCAGGATTTCATCCGGAAGCTCGTCTGTTACAAGGGGATTTCATTTTTTAAAACTTATTTTAACTCCTGACTTTTTGTGTGTTCAAAATGCACCATTCAAAGCCACATCATCATATTTCAATCCTTTCTGACTTCATTTGTTATTTTTCATGCATTTACTAATTATTTTGAGCTATAAGACCCTAAAATTGAAAATCATTTCAAATGAACTCTGAAAAGGTTGAAAGTTGGCATGATATCATCATTTCATCCACATATCATGTGCAAGGAAGTTGAGAGGGTTACGGCAAAAACTGGATGCACTTCGTGTACAAAACGGACAATCTCTTTCAAAGTATCAGGATTTCATCCGGAAGCTCGTCTGTTACAAAGGGATTTCATTTTTTTAAAACTTATTTGAACTCCTGACTTTTTGTGTGTTCAAAATGCACCATTCAAAGCCACATCATCATTTTTCAATCCTTTCTGACTTCATTTGTTATTTTTCATGCATTTACTAATTATTTTGAGCTATAAGACCCTAAAATTGAAAAGCATTTCAAATGAACTCTGAAAAGGTTGAAAGTTAGCATGATATCATCATTTCATCCACATAGCATGTGCAAGAAAGTTGAGAGGGTTACGGCAAAAACTGGATGCACTTCGTGTACAAAACAGACAATCTCTTTCAAAGTATCAGGATTTCATCCGGAAGCTCGTCTGTTACAAAGGGATTTCATTTTTTAAAACTTATTTGAACTCCTGACTTTTTGTGTGTTCAAAATGCACCATTCGAAGCCACAACATTATTTTTCAATCCTTTCTGACTTCATTTGTTATTTTTCATGCAATTACTAATTATTTTGAGCTATAAGACCCTAAAATTGAAAAGCATTTCAAATGAACTCTGAAAAGGTTGAAAGTTGGCATGATATCATCATTTCATCCACATAGCATGTGCAGGAAAGTTGAGAGGGTTACGGCAAAAACTGGATGCACTTCGTGTACAAAACGGACAATCTCTTTCAAAGTATCAGGATTTCATCCGGAAACTCGTCTGTTACAAAGGGATTTCATTTTTTAAAACTTATTTGAACTCCTGACTTTTTGGGTCTTCAAAATGCACCATTCAAAGCCACATCATCATTTTGCAATCCTTTCTGACTTCATTTGTTATTTTTCATGCATTTACTAATTATTTTGAGCTATAAGAGCCTAAAATTGAAAATCATTTCAAATGAACTCTGAAAAGGTTGAAAGTTGGCATGATATCATCATTTCATCCACATATCATGTGCAAGAAAGTTGAGAAGGTTACAGCAAAAACTGGATGCACTTCGTGTACAAAACGGACAATCTCTTTCAAAGTATCAGGATTTCATCCGGAAACTTGTCTGTTACAAAGGGATTTCATTTTTTAAAACTTATTTGAACTCCTGACTTTTTGTGTTCAAAATGCACCATTCAAAGCCACATCATCATTTTTCAATCCTTTCTGACTTCATTTGTTATTTTTCACGCATTTACTAATTATTTTGAGCTATAAGACCCTAAAATTGAAAAGCATTTCAAATGAACTCTGAAAAGGTTGAAAGTTGGCATGATATCATCATTTCATCCACATAGCATGTGCAGGAAAGTTGAGAGGGTTACGGCAAAAACTGGATGCACTTCGTGTACAAAATGGACAATCTCTTTCAAAGTATCAGGATTTCATCCGGAACCTCGTCTGTTACAAAGGGATTTCATTTTTTAAAACTTATTTGAACTCCTGACTTTTTGTGTGTTCAAAATGCACCATTCAAAGCCACATCATCATTTTTCAATCCTTTCTGACTTCATTTGTTATTTTTCATGCATTTACTAATTATTTTGAGCTATAAGACCCTAAAATTGGAAATCATTTCAAATGAACTCTGAAAAGGTTGAAAGTTGGCATGATATCATCATTTCATCCACATAGCATGTGCAGGAAAGTTGAGAGGGTTACGGCAAAAACTGGATGCACTTCGTGTACAAAACGGACAATCTCTTTCAAAGTATCAGGATTTCATCCGGAAGCTCGTCTGTTACAAGGGGATTTCATTTTTTAAATCTTATTTTAACTCCTGACTTTTTGTGTGTTCAAAATGCACCATTCGAAGCCACATCATCATTTTTCAATTCTTTCTGACTTCATTTGTTATTTTTCATGCATTTACTAATTATTTTGAGCTATAAGACCCTAAAATTGAAAAGCATTTCAAATGAACTCTGAAAAGGTTGAAAGTTGGCATGATATCATCATTTCATCCACATAGCATGTGCAAGAAAGTTGAGAGGGTTACGGCAAAAACTGGATGCACTTCGTGTACAAAACGGACAATCTCTTTCAAAGTATCAGGATTTCATCCGGAAGCTCGTCTGTTACAAAGGGATTTCATTTTTTTAAAACTTATTTGAACTCCTGACTTTTTGTGTGTTCAAAATGCACCATTCAAAGCCACATCATCATTTTTCAATCCTTTCTGACTTCATTTGTTATTTTTCATGCATTTACTAATTATTTTGAGCTATAAGACCCTAAAATTGAAAAGCATTTCAAATGAACTCTGAAAAGGTTGAAAGTTGGCATGATATCATCATTTCATCCACATAGCATGTGCAAGAAAGTTGAGAGGGTTACGGCAAAAACTGGATGCACTTCGTGTACAAAACAGACAATCTCTTTCAAAGTATCAGGATTTCATCCGGAAGCTCGTCTGTTAGAAAGGGATTTCATTTTTTAAAACTTATTTGAACTCCTGACTTTTTGTGTGTTCAAAATGCACCATTCGAAGCCACAACATTATTTTTCAATCCTTTCTGACTTCATTTGTTATTTTTCATGCAATTACTAATTATTTTGAGCTATAAGACCCTAAAATTGAAAAGCATTTCAAATGAACTCTGAAAAGGTTGAAAGTTGGCATGATATCATCATTTCATCCACATAGCATGTGCAGGAAAGTTGAGAGGGTTACGGCAAAAACTGGATGCACTTCGTGTACAAAACGGACAATCTCTTTCAAAGTATCAGGATTTCATCCGGAAACTCGTCTGTTACAAAGGGATTTCATTTTTTAAAACTTATTTGAACTCCTGACTTTTTGGGTCTTCAAATGCACCATTCAAAGCCACATCATCATTTTTCAATCCTTTCTGACTTCATTTGTGATTTTTCATGCATTTACTAATTATTTTGAGCTATAAGAGCCTAAAATTGAAAATCATTTCAAATGAACTCTGAAAAGGTTGAAAGTTGGCATGATATCATCATTTCATCCACATATCATGTGCAAGAAAGTTGAGAAGGTTACAGCAAAAACTGGATGCACTTCATGTACAAAACGGACAATCTCTTTCAAAGTATCAGGATTTCATCCGGAAACTTGTCTGTTACAAAGGGATTTCATTTTTTAAAACTTATTTGAACTCCTGACTTTTTGTGTGTTCAAAATGCACCATTCAAAGCCACATCATCATTTTTCAATCCTTTCTGACTTCATTTGTTATTTTTCACGCATTTACTAATTATTTTGAGCTATAAGACCCTAAAATTGAAAAGCATTTCAAATGAACTCTGAAAAGGTTGAAAGTTGGCATGATATCATCATTTCATCCACATAGCATGTGCAGCAAAGTTGAGAGGGTTACGGCAAAAACTGGATGCACTTCGTGTACAAAACGGACAATCTCTTTCAAAGTATCAGGATTTCATCCAGAAGCTCGTCTGTTACAAAGGGATTTCATTTTTTAAAACTTATTTGAACTCCTGACTTTTTGTGTGTTCAAAATGCACCATTCAAAGCCACATCATCATTTTTCAATCCTTTCTGACTTCATTTGTTATTTGTCCTGCATTTACTAATTATTTTGAGCTATAAGACCCTAAAATTGAAAAGCATTTCAAATGAACTCTGAAAAGGTTGAAAGTTGGCATGATATCATCATTTCATCCACATAGCATGTGCAGGAAAGTTGAGAGGGTTACGGCAAAAACTGGATGCACTTCGTGTACAAAATGGACAATCTCTTTCAAAGTATCAGGATTTCATCCGGAACCTCGTCTGTTACAAAGGGATTTCATTTTTTAAAACTTATTTGAACTCCTGACTTTTTGTGTGTTAAAAATGCACCATTCAAAGCCACATCATCATTTTTCAATCCTTTCTGACTTCATTTGTTATTTTTCATGCATTTACTAATTATTTTGAGCTATAAGACCCTAAAATTGGAAATCATTTCAAATGAACTCTGAAAAGGTTGAAAGTTGGCATGATATCATCATTTCATCCACATAGCATGTGCAGGAAAGTTGAGAGGGTTAAGGCAAAAACTGGATGCACTTCGTGTACAAAACGGACAATCTCTTTCAAAGTATCAGGATTTCATCCGGAAGCTCGTCTGTTACAAGGGGATTTCATTTTTTAAAACTTATTTTAACTCCTGACTTTTTGTGTGTTCAAAATGAACCATTCAAAGCCACATCATCATATTTCAATCCTTTCTGACTTCATTTGTTATTTTTCATGCATTTACTAATTATTTTGAGCTATAAGACCCTAAAATTGAAAAGCATTTCAAATGAACTCTGAAAAGGTTGAAAGTTGGCATGATATCATCATTTCATCCACATAGCATGTGCAGGAAAGTTGAGAGGGTTACGGCAAAAACTGGATGCACTTCGTGTACAAAATGGACAATCTCTTTCAAAGTATCAGGATTTCATCCGGAACCTCGTCTGTTACAAAGGGATTTCATTTTTTAAAACTTATTTGAACTCCTGACTTTTTGTGTGTTAAAAATGCACCATTCAAAGCCACATCATCATTTTTCAATCCTTTCTGACTTCATTTGTTATTTTTCATGCATTTACTAATTATTTTGAGCTATAAGACCCTAAAATTGGAAATCATTTCAAATGAACTCTGAAAAGGTTGAAAGTTGGCATGATATCATCATTTCATCCACATAGCATGTGCAGGAAAGTTGAGAGGGTTAAGGCAAAAACTGGATGCACTTCGTGTACAAAACGGACAATCTCTTTCAAAGTATCAGGATTTCATCCGGAAGCTCGTCTGTTACAAGGGGATTTCATTTTTTAAAACTTATTTTAACTCCTGACTTTTTGTGTGTTCAAAATGAACCATTCAAAGCCACATCATCATATTTCAATCCTTTCTGACTTCATTTGTTATTTTTCATGCATTTACTAATTATTTTGAGCTATAAGACCCTAAAATTGAAAATCATTTCAAATGAACTCTGAAAAGGTTGAAAGTTGGCATGATATCATCATTTCATCCACATATCATGTGCAAGAAAGTTGAGAGGGTTACGGCAAAAACTGGATGCACTTCGTGTACAAAACGGACAATCTCTTTGAAAGTATCAGGATTTCATCCGGAAACTCGTCTGTTACAAAGGGATTTCATTTTTTAAAACTTATTTGAACTCCTGACTTTTTGTGTGTTCAAAATGCACCATTCAAAGCCACATCATCATTTTTCAATCCTTTCTGACTTCATTTGTTATTTTTCATGCATTTACTAATTATTTTGAGCTATAAGACCCTAAAATTGAAAAGCATTTCAAATGAACTCTGAAAAGGTTGAAAGTTGGCATGATATCATCATTTCATCCACATAGCATGTGCAGGAAAGTTGAGAGGGTTACGGCAAAAACTGGATGCACTTCGTGTACAAAACGGACAATCTCTTTCAAAGTATCAGGATTTCATCCGGAAGCTCGTCTGTTACAAGGGGATTTCATTTTTTAAAACTTATTTTAACTCCTGACTTTTTGTGTGTTCAAAATGCACCATTCAAAGCCACATCATCATATTTCAATCCTTTCTGACTTCATTTGTTATTTTTCATGCATTTACTAATTATTTTGAGCTATAAGACCCTAAAATTGAAAATCATTTCAAATGAACTCTGAAAAGGTTGAAAGTTAGCATGATATCATCATTTCATCCACATAGCATGTGCAAGAAAGTTGAGAGGGTTACGGCAAAAACTGGATGCACTTCGTGTACAAAACGGACAATCTCTTTCAAAGTATCAGGATTTCATCCGGAAGCTCGTCTGTTACAAAGGGATTTCATTTTTTTAAAACTTATTTGAACTCCTGACTTTTTGTGTGTTCAAAATGCACCATTCAAAGCCACATCATCATTTTTCAATCCTTTCTGACTTCATTTGTTATTTTTCATGCATTTACTAATTATTTTGAGCTATAAGACCCTAAAATTGAAAAGCATTTCAAATGAACTCTGAAAAGGTTGAAAGTTGGCATGATATCATCATTTCATCCACATAGCATGTGCAAGAAAGTTGAGAGGGTTACGGCAAAAACTGGATGCACTTCGTGTACAAAACAGACAATCTCTTTCAAAGTATCAGGATTTCATCCGGAAGCTCGTCTGTTACAAAGGGATTTCATTTTTTAAAACTTATTTGAACTCCTGACTTTTTGTGTGTTCAAAATGCACCATTCGAAGCCACAACATTATTTTTCAATCCTTTCTGACTTCATTTGTTATTTTTCATGCAATTACTAATTATTTTGAGCTATAAGACCCTAAAATTGAAAAGCATTTCAAATGAACTCTGAAAAGGTTGAAAGTTGGCATGATATCATCATTTCATCCACATAGCATGTGCAGGAAAGTTGAGAGGGTTACGGCAAAAACTGGATGCACTTCGTGTACAAAACGGACAATCTCTTTCAAAGTATCAGGATTTCATCCGGAAACTCGTCTGTTATAAAGGGATTTCATTTTTTAAAACTTATTTGAACTCCTGACTTTTTGGGTCTTCAAAATGCACCATTCAAAGCCACATCATCATTTTTCAATCCTTTCTGACTTCATTTGTTATTTTTCATGCATTTACTAATTATTTTGAGCTATAAGAGCCTAAAATTGAAAATCATTTCAAATGAACTCTGAAAAGGTTGAAAGTTGGCATGATATCATCATTTCATCCACATATCATGTGCAAGAAGGTTGAGAAGGTTACAGCAAAAACTGGATGCACTTCATGTACAAAACGGACAATCTCTTTCAAAGTATCAGGATTTCATCCGGAAACTTGTCTGTTACAAAGGATTTCATTTTTTAAAACTTATTTGAACTCCTGACTTTTTGTGTGTTCAAAATGCACCATTCAAAGCCACATCATCATTTTTCAATCCTTTCTGACTTCATTTGTTATTTTTCACGCATTTACTAATTATTTTGAGCTATAAGACCCTAAAATTGAAAAGCATTTCAAATGAACTCTGAAAAGGTTGAAAGTTGGCATGATATCATCATTTCATCCACATAGCATGTGCAGCAAAGTTGAGAGGGTTACGGCAAAAACTGGATGCACTTCGTGTACAAAA
>NW_027332686.1:0-150563 GCF_002575655.3 Aegilops tauschii subsp. strangulata
GAAGTGCATCCAGTTTTTGCCGTAACCCTCTCAACTTTCTTGCACATCCTATGTGGATGAAATGATGATACCATGCCAACTTTCAACCTTTTCAGAGTTCATTTGAAATGCTTTTCAATTTTAGGGTCTCATAGCTCAAAATAATTAGTAAATGCATGAAAAATAACAAATGAAGTCAGAAAGGATTGAAAAATGATGATGTGGCTTTGAATGGGGCATTTTGAACACACAAAAAGTCAGGAGTTCAAATAAGTTTAAAAAAATGAAATCCCTTTGTAACAGACGAGTTTCCGTATAAACTCCTGATACTTTGAAAGAGATTGTCCGTTTTGTACACGAAGTGCATCCAGTTTTTGCCGTAACCCTCTCAACTTTCTTGCACATGCTATGTGGATGAAATGATGATACCATGCCAACTTTCAACCTTTTCAGAGTTCATTTGAAATGCTTTTCAATTTTAGGGTCTCATAGCTCAAAATAATTAGTAAATGCATGAAAAATAACAAATGAAGTCAGAAAGGATTGAAAAATGATGATGTGGCTTTGAATGGTGCATTTTGAACACACAAAAAGTCAGGAGTTCAAATAAGTTTTAAAAAATGAAATCCCTTTGTAACAGACGAGTTTCCGTATGAACTCCTGATACTTTGAAAGAGATTGTCCGTTTCGTACACGAAGTGCATCCAGTTTTTGCCGTTACCCTCTCAACTTTCTTGCACATGCTATGTGGATGAAACGATGATACCATGCCAACTTTCAACCTTTTCAGAGTTCATTTGAAATTCTTTTCAATTTTAGGGTCTTATAGCTCAAAATAATTAGTAAATGCATGAAAAATAACAAATGAAGTCAGAAAGGATTGAAAAATGATGATGTGGCTTTGAATGGGGCATTTTGAACACACAAAAAGTCAGGAGTTCAAATAAGTTTAAAAAAATGAAATCCCTTTGTAACAGACGAGTTTCCCTATGAAGTCCTGATACTTTGAAAGAGATTGTCCGTTTTGTACACGAAGTGCATCCAGTTTTTGCCGTAACCCTCTCAACTTTCTTGCACATCCTATGTGGATGAAATGATGATACCATGCTAACTTTCAACCTTTTCAGAGTTCATTTGAAATGCTCTTCAATTTTAGGGTCTTATAGCTCAAAATAATTAGTAAATGCATGAAAAATAACAACTGAAGTCAGAAAGGATTGAAAAATGACGATGTGGCTTTGAATGGTGCATTTTGAACACACAAAAAGTCAGGAGTTCAAATAAGTTTTAAAAAATGAAATCCCTTTGTAACAGACGAGTTTCCATATGAAATCCTGATACTTTGAAAGAGATTGTCCGTTTTGTACACGAAGTGCATCCAGTTTTTGCCGTAACCCTCTCAACTTTCTTGCACATCCTATGTGGATGAAATGATGATACCATGCCAACTTCCAACCTTTTCAGAGTTCATTTGAAATGCTTTTCAATTTTATGGTCTTATAGCTCAAAATAATTAGTAAATGCATGAAAAATAACAAATGAAGTCAGAAAGGATTGAAAAATGACGATGTGGCTTTGAATGGTGCATTTTGAACACACAAAAAGTCAGGAGTTCAAATAAGTTTTAAAAAACGAAATCCTTTGTAACAGACAAGTTTCCGTATGAAATCCTGATACATTGAAAGAGATTGTCCGTTTTGTACACGAAGTGCATCCAGTTTTTGCCGTAACCCTCTCAACTTTCTTGCACATCCTATGTGGATGAAATGATGATACCATGCAACTTCCAACCTTTTCAGAGTTCATTTGAAATGCTTTTCAATTTTATGGTCTTATAACTCAAAATAATTAGTAAATGCATGAAAAATAACAAATGAAGTCAGAAAGGATTGAAAAATGATGATGTGGCTTTGAATGTACATTTCGAACACACAAAAAGTTAGGAGTTCAAATAAGTTTAAAAAAATGAAATCCCTTTGTAACAGACGTGTTTCCGTATGAAATGCTGATACTTTGAAAGAGATTGTCCGTTTTGTACACGAAGTGCATCCAGTTTTTGCCGTAACCCTCTCAACTTTCTTGCACATGCTATGTGGATGAAATGATGATACCATGCCAACTTTCAACCTTTTCAGAGTTCATTTGAAATGCTTTTCAATTTTAGGGTCTTATAGCTCAAAATAATTAGTAAATGCATGAAAAATAACAAATGAAGTCAGGAAGGATTGAAAAATGATGATGTGGCTTTGAATGGTGCATTTTGAACACACAAAAAGTCAGGAGTTCAAATAAGTTTTAAAAAATGAAATCCCTTTGTAACAGACGAGTTTCCGTACGAAGTCGTGATACTTTGAAAGATATTGTCCGTTCTAGACACGAAGTGCATCCAGTTTTGCCGTAACCCTCTCAACTTTCTTGCACATCCTATGTGGATGAAATGATGATACCATGCCAACTTTCAACCTTTTCAGAGTTCATTTGAAATGCTTTTCAATTTTATGGTCTTATAGCTGAAAATAATTAGTAAATGCATGAAAAATAACAAAGGAAGTCAGAAAGGATTGAAAAATGATGATGTGGCTTTGAATGGTGCATTTCGAACACACAAAAAGTTAGGAGTTCAAATAAGTTTAAAAAATGAAATCCCTTTGTAACAGACGTGTTTCCGTATGAAATCCTGATACTTTGAAAGAGATTGTCCGTTTTGTACACGAAGTGCATCCAGTTTTTGTCGTAACCCTCTCAACTTTCTTGCACATGCTATGTGGATGAAATGATGATACCATGCCAACTTTCAACCTTTTCAGAGTTCATTTGAAATGCTTTTCAATTTTAGGGTCTTATAGCTCAAAATAATTAGTAAATGCATGAAAAATAACAAATGAAGTCAGGAAGGATTGAAAAATGATGATGTGGCTTTGAATGGTGCATTTTGAACACACAAAAAGTCAGGAGTTCAAATAAGTTTTAAAAAATGAAATCCCTTTGTAACAGACGAGTTTCCGTATGAAGTCGTGATACTTTGAAAGAGATTGTCCGTTCTGTACACGAAGTGCATCCAGTTTTGCCATAACCCTCTCAACTTTCTTGCACATCCTATGTGGATGAAATGATGATACCATGCCAACTTTCAACCTTTTCAGAGTTCATTTGAAATGCTTTTCAATTTTATGGTCTTATAGCTGAAAATAATTAGTAAATGCATGAAAAATAACAAAGGAAGTCAGAAAGGATTGAAAAATGATGATGTGGCTTTGAATGGTGCAATTAGAACACACAAAAAGTCAGGAGTTCAAACAAGTTTAAAAAAATGAAATCCCTTTGTAACAGACGAGTTTCCGTATGAAATCCTGATACTTTGAAAGAGATTGTCCGTTTTGTACACGAAGTGCATCCAGTTTTTGCCGTAACCCTCTTAACTTTCTTGCACATGCTATGTGGATGAAATGATGATACCATGCCAACTTTCAACCTTTTCAGAGTTCATTTGAAATGCTCTTCAATTTTAGGGTCTTATAGCTCAAAATAATTAGTAAATGCATGAAAAATAACAAATGAAGTCAGGAAGGATTGAAAAATGATGATGTGGCTTTGAATGGTGCATTTTGAACACACAAAAAGTCAGGAGTTCAAATAAGTTTTAAAAAATGAAATCCCTTTGTAACAGACGAGTTTCCGTATGAAATCCTGATACTTTGAAAGAGATTGTCCGTTTTGTACAACGAAGTGCATCCAGTTTTTGCCGTAACCCTCTCAAATTTCTTGCACATCCTATGTGGATGAAATGATGATACCATGCCAACTTCCAACCTTTTCAGAGTTCATTTGAAATGCTTTTCAATTTTATGGTCTTATTGCTCATAATAATTAGTAAATGCATGAAAAATAACAAATGAAGTCAGAAAGGATTGAAAAATGACGATGTGGCTTTGAATGGTGCATTTTGAACAAACAAAAAGTCAGGAGTTCAAATAAGTTTTTAAAAAATGGAATCCCTTTGTAACAGACAAGTTTCCGTATGAAATCGTGATACATTGAAAGAGATTGTCCGTTTTGTACACGAAGTGCATCCAGTTTTTGCCGTAACCCTCTCAACTTTCTTGCACAACCTATGTGGATGAAATGATGATACCATGCCAACTTCCAACCTTTTCAGAGTTCATTTGAAATGCTTTCCAATTTTATGGTCTTATAACTCAAAATAATTAGTAAATGCATGAAAATTAACAAATGAAGTCAGAAAGGATTGAAAAATGGTGATGTGGCTTTGAATGGTGCATTTTGAACACACAAAAAGTCAGGAGTTCAAATAAGTTTAAAAAAATGAAATCCCTTTGTAATAGACGAGTTTCCGTATGAAATCCTGATACTTTGAAAGAGATTGTCCGTTTTGTACACGAAGTGCATCCAGCTTTTGCCGTAACCCTCTCACTTTCTTGCAACATGCTATGTGGATGAAATGATGATACCATGCCAACTTTCAACCTTTTCAGAGTTCATTTGAAATGCTTTTCAATTTTAGGGTCTTATAGCTCAAAATAATTAGTAAATGCATGAAAAATAACAAATGAAGTCAGGAAGGATTGAAAAATGATGATGTGGCTTTGAATGGTGCATTTCGAACACACAAAAAGTCAGGAGTTCAAATAAGTTTAAAAAAATGAAATCCCTTTGTAACAGACAAGTTTCCGTATGAAATCCTGATACATTGAAAGAGATTGTCCGTTTTGTACACGAAGTGCATCCAGTTTTTGCCGTAACCCTCTTAACTTTCTTGCACATGCTATGTGGATGAAATGATGATACCATGCCAACTTCAACCTTTTCAGAGTTCATTTGAAATGCTTTTCAATTTTAGGGTCTTATAGCTCAAAATAATTAGTAAAGGCATGAAAAATAACAAATGAAGTCAGGAAGGATTGAAAAATGATGATGTGGCTTTGAATGGTGCATTTTGAACACACAAAAAGTCAGGAGTTCAAATAAGTTTTAAAAAAAATGAAATCCCTTTGTAACAGACGAGTTTCCGTATGAAGTCGTCATACTTTGAAAGAGATTGTCCGTTTTGTACACGAAGTGCATCCAGTTTTTGCCGTAACCCTCTCAACTTTCTTGCACATGCTATGTGGATGAAATGATGATACCATGCCAACTTTCAACCTTTTCAGAGTTAATTTGAAATGCTTTTCAATTTTAGGGTCTTATAGCTCAAAATAATTAGTAAATGCATGAAAAATAACAAATGAAGTCAGAAAGGATTGAAAAATGATGATATGGCTTAGAATGGTGCATTTTGAACACACAAAAAGTCAGGAGTTCAAATAAGTTTTAAAAAATGAAATCCCTTTGTAACAGACGAGTTTCCGTATGAAATCCTGATACTTTGAAAGAGATTGTCCGTTTTGTACACGAAGTGCATCCAGTTTTTGCCGTAACCCTCTCAACTTTCTTGCACATCCTATGTGGATGAAATGATGATACCATGCCAACTTCCAACCTTTTCAGAGTTCATTTGAAATGCTTTTCAATTTTATGGTCTTATAGCTCAAAATAATTAGTAAATGCATGAAAAATAACAAATGAAGTCAGAAAGGATTGAAAAATGACGATGTGGCTTTGAATGGTGCATTTTAAACACACAAAAAGTCAGGAGTTCAAATAAGTTTTAAAAAATGAAATCCCTTTGTAACAGACAAGTTTCCGTATGAAATCCTGATACATTGAAAGAGATTGTCCGTTTTGTACACGAAGTGCATCCAGTTTTTGCTATAACCCTCTCAACTTTCTTGCACATCCTATGTGGATGAAATGATGATACCATGCCAACTTCCAACCTTTTCAGAGTTCATTTGAAATGCTTTTCAATTTTATGGTCTTATAACTCAAAATAATTAATAATGCATGAAAAATAACAAATGAAGTCAGAAAGGATTGAAAAATGATGATGTGGCTTTGAATGGTGCATTTTGAACACACAAAAAGTTAGGAGTTCAAATAAGTTTTAAAAAATGAAATCCCTTTGTAACAGACGAGTTTCCGTATGAAATCCTGATACTTTGAAAGAGATTGTCCGTTTTGTACACGAAGTGCATCCAGTTTTTGCCGTAACCCTCTCAACTTTCTTGCACATGCTATGTGGATGAAATGATGATACCATGCCAACTTTCAACCTTTTCAGAGTTCATTTGAAATGCTTTTCAATTTTAGGGTCTTATAGCTCAAAATAATTAGTAAATACATGAAAAATAACAAATGAAGTCAGAAAGGATTGAAAAATGATGATGTGCTTTGAATGGTGCATTTTGAACACACAAAAAGTCAAGAGTTCAAATAAGTTTTAAAAAAATGAAATCCCTTGTAACAGACGAGTTTCCGTATGAAATCCTGATGCTTTGAAAGAGATTGTCCGTTTTGTACACGAAGTGCATCCAGTTTTTGCTGTAGACCCTCTCAAATTTCTTGCACATGCTATGTGGATGAAATGATGATACCATGCCAACTTTCAACCTTTTCAGAGTTCTTTTGAAATGCTTTTCAATTTTAGGGTCTTATAGCTCAAAATAATTAGTAAATGCATGAAAAATAACAAATGAAGTCAGAAAGGATTGAAAAATGATGATGGGGTTTTGAATGGGGCATTTTGAACACACAAAAAGTCAGGAGTTCAAATAAGTTTAAAAAAATGAAATCCCTTTGTAACAGACGAGTTTCCCTATGAAGTCCTGATACTTTGAAAGAGATTGTCCGTTTTGTACACGAAGTGCATCCAGTTTTTGCCGTAACCCTCTCAACTTTCTTGCACATCCTATGTGGATGAAATGATGATACCATGCTAACTTTCAACCTTTTCAGAGTTCATTTGAAATGCTCTTTAATTTTAGGGTCTTATAGCTCAAAATAATTAGTAAATGCATGAAAAATAACAAATGAAGTCAGAAAGGATTGAAAAATGACGATGTGGCTTTGAATGGTGCATTTTGAACACACAAAAAGTCAGGAGTTCAAATAAGTTTTATAAAATGAAATCCCTTTGTAACAGACGAGTTTCCGTATGAAATCCTGATACTTTGAAATAGATTGTCCGTTTTGTACACGAAGTGCATCCAGTTTTTGCCGTAACCCTCTCAACTTTCTTGCACATCCTATGTGGATGAAATGATGATACCATGCCAACTTCCAACCTTTTCAGAGTTCATTTGAAATGCTTTTCAATTTTATGGTCTTATAGCTCAAAATAATTAGTAAATGCATGAAAAATAACAAATGAAGTCAGAAAGGATTGAAAAATGACGATGTGGCTTTGAATGGTGCATTTTGAACACACAAAAAGCCAGATGTTCAACTAAGTTTTAAAAAATGAAATCCCTTTGTAACAGACAAGTTTCCGTATGAAATCCTGATACATTGAAAGAGATTGTCCGTTTTGTACACGAAGTGCATCCAGTTTTTGCTGTAACCATCTCAACTTTCTTGCACATCCTATGTGGATGAAATGATGATACCATGCCAACTTCCAACCTTTTCAGAGTTCGTTTGAAATGCTTTTCAATTTTATGGTCTTATAACTCAAAATAATTAGTAAATGCATGAAAAATAACAAATGAAGTCAGAAAGGATTGAAAAATGACGATGTGGCTTTGAATGGTGCATTTTGAACACACAAAAAGTCAGGAGTTCAAATAAGTTTTAAAAAATGAAATCCCTTTGTAACAGACAAGTTTCCGTATGAAATCCTGATACATTGAAAGAGATTGTCCGTTTTGTACACGAAGTGCATCCAGTTTTTGCTGTAACCCTCTCAACTTTCTTGCACATCCTATGTGGATGAAATGATGATACCATGCCAACTTCCAACCTTATCAGAGTTCATTTGAAATGCT
This sequence comes from Aegilops tauschii subsp. strangulata, assembly GCF_002575655.3. Taxonomy (NCBI): domain Eukaryota; kingdom Viridiplantae; phylum Streptophyta; class Magnoliopsida; order Poales; family Poaceae; genus Aegilops; species Aegilops tauschii. Next base: position 7,860 of record NW_027332686.1, read on the forward strand.
TTTCAATTTTATGGTCTTATAACTCAAAATAATTAGTAAATGCATGAAAAATAACAAATGAAGTCAGAAAGGATTGAAAAATGATGATGTGGCTTTGAATGGTGCATTTTGAACACACAAAAAGTCAGGAGTTCAAATAAGTTAAAAAAATGAAATCCCTTTGTAACAGACGAGTTTCCGTATGAAATCCTGATACTTTGAAAGAGATTGTCCGTTTTGTACACGAAGTGCATCCAGTTTTTGCCGTAACCCTCTCAACTTTCTTGCACATGCTATGTGGATGAAATGATGATACCATGCCAACTTTCAACCTTTTCAGAGTTCATTTGAAATGCTCTTCAATTTTAGGGTCTTATAGCTCAAAATAATTAGTAAATGCATGAAAAATAACAAATGAAGTCAGAAAGGATTGAAAAATGATGATGTGGCTTTGAATGGGGCATTTTGAACACACAAAAAGTCAGGAGTTCAAATAAGTTTAAAAAAATGAAATCCCTTTGTAACAGACGAGTTTCCCTATGAAGTCCTGATACTTTGAAAGAGATTGTCCGTTTTGTACACGAAGTGCATCCAGTTTTTGCCGTAACCCTCTCAACTTTCTTGCACATCCTATGTGGATGAAATGATGATACCATGCTAACTTTCAACCTTTTCAGAGTTCATTTGAAATGCTCTTCAATTTTAGGGTCTTATAGCTCAAAATAATTAGTAAATGCATGAAAAATAACAAATGAAGTCAGAAAGGATTGAAAAATGACGATGTGGCTTTGAATGGTGCATTTGAACACACAAAAAGTCAGGAGTTCAAATAAGTTTTAAAAAATGAAATCCCTTTGTAACAGTCGAGTTTCCGTATGAAATCCTGATACTTTGAAAGAGATTGTCCGTTTTGTACACGAAGTGCATCCAGTTTTTGCCGTAACCCTCTCAACTTTCTTGCACATCCTATGTGGATGAAATGATGATACCATGCCAACTTCAACCTTTTCAGAGTTCATTTGAAATGCTTTTCAATTTTAGGGTCTTATAGCTCAAAATAATTAGTAAATACATGAAAAATAACAAATGAAGTCAGAAAGGATAAAAAAATGATGATGTGGCTTTGAATGGTGCATTTTGAACACACAAAAAGTCAGGAGTTCAAATAAGTTTTAAAAAATGAAATCCCTTTGTAACAGACGAGTTTCCGTATGAAATCCTGATGCTTTGAAAGAGATTGTCCGTTTTGTACACGAAGTGCATCCAGTGTTTGCCGTAACCCTCTCAACTTTCTTGCACATGCTATGTGGATGAAATGATGATACCATGCCAACTTTCAACCTTTTCAGAGTTCATTTGAAATGCTTTTCAATTTTAGGGTCTTATAGCTCAAAATAATTAGTAAATGCATGAAAAATAACAAATGAAGTCAGAAAGGATTGAAAAATGATGATGTGGCTTTGAATGGGGCATTTTGAACACACAAAAAGTCAGGAGTTCAAATAAGTTTAAAAAATGAAATCCATTTGTAACAGACGAGTTTCCCTATGAAGTCCTGATACTTTGAAAGAGATTGTCCGTTTTGTGCACGAAGTGCATCCAGTTTTTGCCGTAACCCTCTCAACTTTCTTGCACATCCTATGTGGATGAAATGATGATACCATGCTAACTTTCAACCTTTTCAGAGTTCATTTGAAATGCTCTTCAATTTTAGGGTCTTATAGCTCAAAATAATTAGTAAATGCATGAAAAATAACAAATGAAGTCAGAAAGGATTGAAAAATGACGATGTGGCTTTGAATGGTGCATTTTGAACACACAAAAGGTCAGGAGTTCAAATAAGTTTAAATAAATGAAATCCCTTTGTAACAGACGAGTTTCCGTATGAAATCCTGATACTTTGAAAGAGATTGTCCGTTTTGTACACGAAGTGCATCCAGTTTTTGCCGTAACCCTCTGAACTTTCTTGCACATCCTATGTGGATGAAATGATGATACCATGCCAACTTCCAACCTTTTCAGAGTTCATTTGAAATGCTTTTCAATTTTATGGTCTTATAGCTCAAAATAATTAGTAAATGCATGAAAAATAACAAATGAAGTCAGAAAGGATTGAAAAATGACGATGTGGCTTTGAATGGTGCATTTTGAACACACAAAAAGTCAGGAGTTCAAATAAGTTTTAAAAAATGAAATCCCTTTGTAACAGACAAGTTTCCGTATGAAATCCTGATACATTGAAAGAGATTGTCCGTTTTGTACACGAAGTGCATCCAGTTTTTGCCGTAACCCTCTCAACTTTCTTGTACATCCTATGTGGATGAAATGATGATACCATGCCAACTTCCAACCTTTTCAGAGTTCATTTGAAATGCTTTTCAATTTTATGGTCTTATAACTCAAAATAATTAGTAAATGCATGAAAAATAACAAATGAAGTCAGAAAGGATTGAAAAATGATGATGTGGCTTTGAATGGTGCATTTTGAACACACAAAAAGTCAGGAGTTCAAATAAGTTTAAAAAAATGAAATCCCTTTGTAACAGACGAGTTTCCGCATGAAATCCTGATACTTTGAAAGAGATTGTCCGTTTTGTACACGAAGTGCATCCAGTTTTTGCTGTAACCCTCTCAAATTTCTTGCACATGCTATGTGGATGAAATGATGATACCATGCCAACTTTCAACCTTTTCAGAGTTCATTTGAAATGCTTTTCAATTTTAGGGTCTTATAGCGCAAAATAATTAGTAAATACATGAAAATAACAAATGATGTCAGAAAGGATTGAAAAATGATGATGTGGCTTTGAATGGTGCATTTTGAACACACAAAAAGTCAGGAGTTCAAATAAGTTTTAAAAAATGAAATCCCTTTGTAACAGACGAGTTTCCGTATGAAATCCTGATGCTTTGAAAGAGATTGTCCGTTTTGTACACGAAGTGCATCCAGTGTTTGCCGTAACCCTCTCAACTTTCTTGCACATGCTATGTGGATGAAATGATGATACCATGCCAACTTTCAACCTTTTCAGAGTTCATTTGAAATGCTTTTCAATTTTAGGGTCTTATAGCTCAAAATAATGAGTAAATGCATGAAAAATAACAAATGAAGTCAGAAAGGATTGAAAAATGATGATGTGGCTTTGAATGGGGCATTTTGAACACACAAAAAGTCAGGAGTTCAAATAAGTTTAAAAAATGAAATCCCTTTGTAACAGACGAGTTTCCTTATGAAGTCCTGATACATTGAAAGAGATTGTCCGTTTTGTGCACGAAGTGCATCCAGTTTTTGCCGTAACCCTCTCAACTTTCTTGCACATCCTATGTGGACGAAATGATGATACCATGCTAACTTTCAACCTTTTCAGAGTTCATTTGAAATGCTCTTCAATTTTAGGGTCTTATAGCTCAAAATAATTAGTAAATGCATGAAAAATAACAAATGAAGTCAGAAAGGATTGAAAAATGACGATGTGGCTTTGAATGGTGCATTTTGAACACACAAAAGGTCAGGAGTTCAAATAAGTTTAAAAAAATGAAATCCCTTTGTAACAGACGAGTTTCCGTATGAAATCCTGATACTTTGAAAGAGATTGTCCGTTTTGTACACGAAGTGCATCCAGTTTTTGCCGTAACCCTCTGAACTTTCTTGCACATCCTATGTGGATGAAATGATGATACCATGCCAACTTCCAACCTTTTCAGAGTTCATTTGAAATGCTTTTCAATTTTATGGTCTTATAGCTCAAAATAATTAGTAAATGCATGAAAAATAACAAATGAAGTCAGAAAGGATTGAAAAATGACGATGTGGCTTTGAATGGTGCATTTTGAACACACAAAAAGTCAGGAGTTCAAATAAGTTTTAAAAAATGAAATCCGTTTGTAACAGACAAGTTTCCGTATGAAATCCTGATACATTGAAAGAGATTGTCCGTTTTGTACACGAAGTGCATCCAGTTTTTGCCGTAACCCTCTCAACTTTCTTGCACATCCTATGTGGATGAAATGATGATACCATGCCAACTTCCAACCTTTTCAGAGTTCATTTGAAATGCTTTTCAATTTTATGGTCTTATAACTCAAAATAATTAGTAAATGCATGAAAAATAACAAATGAAGTCAGAAAGGATTGAAAAATGATGATGTGGCTTTGAATGGTGCATTTTGAACACACAAAAAGTCAGGAGTTCAAATAAGTTTTAAAAAATGAAATCCCTTTGTAACAGACGAGTTTCCGCATGAAATCCTGATACTTTGAAAGAGATTGTCCGTTTTGTACACGAAGTGCATCCAGTTTTTGCCGTAACCCTCTCAAATTTCTTGCACATGCTATGTGGATGAAATGATGATACCATGCCAACTTTCAACCTTTTCAGAGTTCATTTGAAATGCTTTTCAATTTTAGGGTCTTATAGCGCAAAATAATTAGTAAATACATGAAAAATAACAAATGATGTCAGAAAGGATTGAAAAATGATGATGTGGCTTTGAATGGTGCATTTTGAACACACAAAAAGTCAGGAGTTCAAATAAGTTTTAAAAAATGAAATCCCTTTGTAACAGACAAGTTTCCGTATGAAATCCTGATGCTTTGAAAGAGATTGTCCGTTTTGTACACGAAGTGCATCCAGTTTTTGCCGTAACCCTCTCAACTTTCTTGCACATCCTATGTGGATGAAATGATGATACCATGCCAACTTTCAACCTTTTCAGAGTTCATTTGAAATGCTCTTCAATTTTAGGGTCTTATAGCTCAAAATAATTAGTAAATGCATGAAAAATAACAAATGAAGTCAGAAAGGATTGAAAAATGATGATGTGGCTTTGAATGGTGCATTTTGAACACACAAAAAGTCAGGAGTTCAAATAAGTTTAAAAAATGAAATCCCTTTGTAACAGACGAGTTTCCGTATGAAGTCCTGATACTTTGAAAGAGATTGTCCGTTTTGTACACGAAGTGCATCCAGTTTTTGCCGTAACCCTCTCAACTTTCTTGCACATCCTATGTGGATGAAATGATGATACCATGCCAACTTTCAACTTTTTCAGAGTTCATTTGAAATGCTTTTCAATTTTAGGGTCTTATAGCTCAAAATAATTAGTAAATGCATGAAAAATAACAAATGAAGTCAGGAAGGATTGAAAAATGATGATGTGGCTTTGAATGGTGCATTTTGAACACACAAAAAGTCAGGAGTTCAAATAAGTTTAAAAAAATGAAATCCCTTTGTAACAGACGAGTTTCCGTATGAAATCCTGATACATTGAAAGAGATTGTCCGTTTTGTACACGAAGTGCATCCAGTTTTTGCCGTAACCCTCTCAACTTTCTTGCACATGCTATGTGGATGAAATGATGTTACAATGCCAACTTTCAACCTTTTCAGAGTTCATTTGAAATGCTTTTCAATTTTAGGGTCTTATAGCTCAAAATAATTAGTAAATGCATGAAAAAAAACAAATGAAGTTAGGAAGGATTGAAAAATGATGATGTGGCTTTGAATGGTGCATTTTGAACACACAAAAAGTCAGGAGTTCAAATAAGTTTAAAAAAATGAAATCCCTTTGTAACAGACGAGTTTCCGTATGAAATCCTGATACTTTGAAAGAGATTGTCCGTTTTGTACACGAAGTGCATCCAGTTTTTGCCGTAACCCTCTTAACTTTCTTGCACATGATATGTGGATGAAATGATGATACCATGCCAACTTTCAACCTTTTCAGAGTTCATTTGAAATGCTCTTCAATTTTAGGGTCTTATAGCTCAAAATAATTAGTAAATGCATGAAAAATAACAAATGAAGTCAGAAAGGATTGAAAAATGACGATGTGGCTTTGAATGGTGCATTTTGAACACACAAAAAGTCAGGAGTTCAAATAAGTTTTAAAAAATGAAATCCCTTTGTAACAGACGAGTTTCCGTATGAAATCCTGATACTTTGAAAGAGATTGTCCGTTTTGTACACGAAGTGCATCCAGTTTTTGCCGTAACCCTCTCAACTTTCTTGCACATCCTATGTGGATGAAATGATGATACCATGCCAACTTCCAACCTTTTCAGAGTTCATTTGAAATGCTTTTCAATTTTATGGTCTTATAGCTCAAAATAATTAGTAAATGCATGAAAAATAACAAATGAAGTCAGAAAGGATTAAAAAATGACGATGTGGCTTTGAATGGTGCATTTTGAACAAAAAAAAGTCAGGAGTTCAAATAAGTTTTAAAAAATGAAATCCCTTTGTAACAGACAAGTTTCCGTATGAAATCATGATACATTGAAAGAGATTGTCCGTTTTGTACACGAAGTGCATCCAGTTTTTGCCGTAACCCTCTCAACCTTCTTGCACATCCTATGTGGATGAAATGATGATACCATGCCAACTTCCAACCTTTTCAGAGTTCATTTGAAATGCTTTTCAATTTTATGGTCTTATAACTCAAAATAATTAGTAAATGCATGAAAAATAACAAATGAAGTCAGAAAGGATTGAAAAATGATGATGTGGCTTTGAATGGTGCATTTTGAACACACAAAAAGTCAGGAGTTCAAATAAGTTAAAAAAATGAAATCCCTTTGTAACAGACGAGTTTCCGTATGAAATCCTGATACTTTGAAAGAGATTGTCCGTTTTGTACACGAAGTGCATCCAGTTTTTGCCGTAACCCTCTCAACTTTCTTGCACATGCTATGTGGATGAAATGATGATACCATGCCAACTTTCAACCTTTTCAGAGTTCATTTGAAATGCTTTTCAATTTTAGGGTCTTATAGCTCAAAATAATTAGTAAATGCATGAAAAATAACAAATGAAGTCAGGAAGGATTGAAAAATGATGATGTGGCTTTGAATGGTGCATTTTGAACACACAAAAAGTCAGGAGTTCAAATAAGTTTAAAAAAATGAAATCCCTTTGTAACAGACGTGTTTCCGTATGAAATCCTGATACTTTGAAAGAGATTGTCCGTTTTGTACACGAAGTGCATCCAGTTTTTGCCGTAACCCTCTCAACTTTCTTGCACATCCTATGTGGATGAAATGATGATACCATGCCAACTTTCAACCTTTTCAGAGTTCATTTGAAATGCTTTTCAATTTTAGGGTCTTATAGCTGAAAATAATTAGTAAATGCATGAAAAATAACACAGGAAGTCAGAAAGGATTGAAAAATGATGATGTGGCTTTGAATGGTGCATTTTGAACACACAAAAAGACAGGAGTTCAAATAAGTTTTAAAAAATGAAATCCCTTTGTAACAGACGAGTTTCCGTATGAAATCCTGATACTTTGAAAGAGATTGTCCGTTTTGTACACGAAGTGCATCCAGTTTTTGCCGTAACCCTCTCAACTTTCTTGCACATCCTATGTGGATGAAATGATGATACCATGCCAACTTCCAACCTTTTCAGAGTTCATTTGAAATGCTTTTCAATTTTATGGTCTTATAGCTCAAAATAATTAGTAAATGCATGAAAAATAACAAATGAAGTCAGAAAGGATTAAAAAATGATGATGTGGCTTTGAATGGTGCATTTTGAACAAAAAAAGTCAGGAGTTCAAATAAGTTTTAAAAAATGAAATCCCTTTGTAACAGACAAGTTTCCGTATGAAATCATGATACATTGAAAGAGATTGTCCGTTTTGTACACGAAGTGCATACAGTTTTTGCCGTAACCCTCTCAACCTTCTTGCACATCCTATGTGGATGAAATGATGATACCATGCCAACTTCCAACCTTTTCAGAGTTCCTTTGAAATGCTTTTCAATTTTATGGTCTTATAACTCAAAATAATTAGTAAATGCATGAAAAATAACAAATGAAGTCAGAAAGGATTGAAAAATGATGATGTGGCTTTGAATGGTGCATTTTGAACACACAAAAAGTCAGGAGTTCAAATAAGTTAAAAAATGAAATCCCTTTGTAACAGACGAGTTTCCGTATGAAATCCTGATACTTTGAAAGAGATTGTCCGTTTTGTACACGAAGTGCATCTAGTTTTTGCCGTAACCCTCTCAACTTTCTTGCACATGCTATGTGGATGAAATGATGATACCATGCCAACTTTCAACCTTTTCAGAGTTCATTTGAAATGCTTTTCAATTTTAGGGTCTTATAGCTCAAAATAATTAGTAAATGTATGAAAAATAACAAATGAAGTCAGGAAGGATTGAAAAATGATGATGTGGCTTTGAATGGTGCATTTTGAACACACAAAAAGTCAGGAGTTCAAATAAGTTTAAAAAAATGAAATCCCTTTGTAACAGACGTGTTTCCGTATGAAATCCTGATACTTTGAAAGAGATTGTCCGTTTTGTACACGAAGTGCATCCAGTTTTTGCCGTAACCCTCTCAACTTTCTTGCACATCCTATGTGGATGAAATGATGATACCATGCCAACTTTCAACCTTTTCAGAGTTCATTTGAAATGCTTTTCAATTTTAGGGTCTTATAGCTGAAAATAATTAGTAAATGCATGAAAAATAACACAGGAAGTCAGAAAGGATTGAAAAATGATGATGTGGCTTTGAATGGTGCATTTTGAACACACAAAAAGTCAGGAGTTCAAATAAGTTTTTAAAAATGAAATCCCTTTGTAACAGACGAGTTTCCGTATGAAGTCCTGATACTTTGAAAGGGATTGTCCGTTTTGTACACGAAGTGCATCCAGTTTTTGCCGTAACCCTCTCAACTTTCTTGCACATCCTATGTGGATGAAATGATGATACCATGCCAACTTCCAACCTTTTCAGAGTTCATTTGAAATGCTTTTCAATTTTATGGTCTTATAACTCAAAATAATTAGTAAATGCATGAAAAATAACAAATGAAGTCAGAAAGGATTGAAAAATGATGATGTGGCTTTGAATGGTGCATTTTGAACACACAAAAAGTCAGGAGTTCAAATAAGTTTAAAAAAATGAAATCCCTTTGTAACAGACGTGTTTCCGTATGAAATCCTGATACTTTGAAAGAGATTGTCCGTTTTGTACAGGAAGTGCATCCAGTTTTTGCCGTAACCCTCTCAACTTTCTTGCACATGCTATGTGGATGAAATGATGATACCATGCCAACTTTCAACCTTTTCAGAGTTCATTTGAAATGCTTTTCAATTTTAGGGTCTTATAGCTCAAAATAATTAGTAAATGCATGAAAAATAACAAATGAAGTCATGAAGGATTGAAAAATGATGATGTGGCTTTGAATGGTGCATTTTGAACACACAAAAAGTCAGGAGTTCAAATAAGTTTAAAAAAATGAAATCCCTTTGTAACAGACGAGTTTCCGTATGAAGTCGTGATACTTTGAAAGAGATTGTCCGTTTTGTACACGAAGTGCATCCAGTTTTTGCCGTAACCCTCTCAACTTTCTTGCACATCCTATGTGGATCAAATGATGATACCATGCCAACTTTCAACCTTTTCAGAGTTCATTTGAAATGCTTTTCAATTTTATGGTCTTATAGCTGAAAATAATTAGTAAATGCATGAAAAATAACAAAGGAAGTCAGAAAGCATTGAAAAATGATGATGTGGCTTTGAATGGTGCATTTTGAACACACAAAAAGTCAGGAGTTCAAATAAGTTTTAAAAAATGAAATCCCTTTGTAACAGACGAGTTTCCGTATGAAATCCTGATACTTTGAAAGAGATTGTCCGTTTTGTACACGAAGTGCATCCAGTTTTTGCCGTAACCCTCTTAACTTTCTTGCACATGCTATGTGGATGAAATGATGATACCATGCCAACTTTCAACCTTTTCAGAGTTCATTTGAAATGCTCTTCAATTTTAGGGTCTTATAGCTCAAAATAATTAGTAAATGCATGAAAAATAACAAATGAAGTCAGAAAGGATTGAAAAATGACGATGTGGCTTTGAATGGTGCATTTTGAACACACAAAAAGTCAGGAGTTCAAATAAGTTTTAAAATATGAAATCCCTTTGTAACAGACGAGTTTCCGTATGAAATCCTGATACTTTGAAAGAGATTGTCCGTTTTGTACACGAAGTGCATCCAGTTTTTGCCGTAACCCTCTCAACTATCTTGCACATCCTATGTGGATGAAATGATGATAGCATGCCAACTTCCAACCTTTTCAGAGGTCATTTGAAATGCTTTTCAATTTTATGGTCTTATAGCTCAAAATAATTAGTAAATGCATGAAAAATAAGAAATGAAGTCAGAAAGGATTGAAAAATGACGATGTGGCTTTGAATGGTGCATTTTGAACAAAAAAAAAGTCAGGAGTTCAAATAAGTTTTAAAAAATGAAATCCCTTTGTAACAGACAAGTTTCCGTATGAAATCATGATACATTTAAAGAGATTGTCCGTTTTGTACACGAAGTGCATCCAGTTTTTGCCGTAACCCTCTCAACCTTCTTGCACATCCTATGTGGATGAAATGATGATACCATGCCAACTTCCAACCTTTTCAGAGTTCATTTGAAATGCTTTTCAATTTTATGGTCTTATAACTCAAAATAATTAGTAAATGCATGAAAAATAACAAATGAAGTCAGAAAGGATTGAAAAATGATGATGTGGCTTTGAATGGTGCATTTTGAACACACAAAAAGTCAGGAGTTCAAATAAGTTAAAAAAATGAAATCCCTTTGTAACAGACGAGTTTCCGTATGAAATCCTGATACTTTGAAAGAGATTGTCCGTTTTGTACACGAAGTGCATCCAGTTTTTGCCGTAACCCTCTCAACTTTCTTGCACATGCTATGTGGATGAAATGATGATACCATGCCAACTTTCAACCTTTTCAGAGTTCATTTGAAATGCTTTTCAATTTTAGGGTCTTATAGCTCAAAATAATTAGTAAATGCATGAAAAATAACAAATGAAGTCAGGAAGGATTGAAAAATGATGATGTGGCTTTGAATGGTGCATTTTGAACACACAAAAAGTCAGGAGTTCAAATAAGTTTAAAAAAATGAAATCCCTTTGTAACAGACGTGTTTCCGTATGAAATCCTGATACTTTGAAAGAGATTGTCCGTTTTGTACACGAAGTGCATCCAGTTTTTGCCGTAACCCTCTCAACTTTCTTGCACATCCTATGTGGATGAAATGATGATACCATGCCAACTTTCAACCTTTTCAGAGTTCATTTGAAATGCTTTTCAATTTTAGGGTCTTATAGCTGAAAATAATTAGTAAATGCATGAAAAATAACACAGGAAGTCAGAAAGGATTGAAAAATGATGATGTGGCTTTGAATGGTGCATTTTGAACACACAAAAAGTCAGGAGTTCAAATAAGTTTTTAAAAATGAAATCCCTTTGTAACAGACGAGTTTCCGTATGAAGTCCTGATACTTTGAAAGAGATTGTCCGTTTTTTACACGAAGTGCATCCAGTTTTTGCCGTAACCCTCTCAACTTTCTTGCACATCCTATGTGGATGAAATGATGATACCATGCCAACTTCCAACCTTTTCAGAGTTCATTTGAAATGCTTTTCAATTTTATGGTCTTATAACTCAAAATAATTAGTAAATGCATGAAAAATAACAAATAAAGTCAGAAAGGATTGAAAAATGATGATGTGGCTTTGAATGGTGCATTTTGAACACACAAAAAGTCAGGAGTTCAAATAAGTTTAAAAAAATGAAATCCCTTTGTAACAGACGTGTTTCCGTATGAAATCCTGATACTTTGAAAGAGATTGTCCGTTTTGTACAGGAAGTGCATCCAGTTTTTGCCGTAACCCTCTCAACTTTCTTGCACATGCTATGTGGATGAAATGATGATACCATGCCAACTTTCAACCTTTTCAGAGTTCATTTGAAATGCTTTTCAATTTTAGGGTCTTATAGCTCAAAATAATTAGTAAATGCATGAAAAATAACAAATGAAGTCAGGAAGGATTGAAAAATGATGATGTGGCTTTGAATGGTGCATTTTGAACACACAAAAAGTCAGGAGTTCAAATAAGTTTAAAAAAATGAAATCCCTTTGTAACAGACGAGTTTCCGTATGAAGTCGTGATACTTTGAAAGAGATTGTCCGTTTTGTACACGAAGTGCATCCAGTTTTTGCCGTAACCCTCTCAACTTTCTTGCACATCCTATGTGGATCAAATGATGATACCATGCCAACTTTCAACCTTTTTAGAGTTCATTTGAAATGCTTTTCAATTTTATGGTCTTATAGCTGAAAATAATTAGTAAATGCATGAAAAATAACAAAGGAAGTCAGAAAGGATTGAAAAATGATGATGTGGCTTTGAATGGTGCATTTTGAACACACAAAAAGTCAGGAGTTCAAATAAGTTTTTAAAAATAAAATCCCTTTGTAACAGACGAGTTTCCGTATGAAATCCTGATACTTTGAAAGAGATTGTCCGTTTTGTACACGAAGTGCATCCAGTTTTTGCCGTAACCCTCTTAACTTTCTTGCACATGCTATGTGTATGAAATGATGATACCATGCCAACATTCAACCTTTTCAGAGTTCATTTGAAATGCTTTTCAATTTTATGGTCTTATAACTCAAAATAATTAGTAAATGCATGAAAAATAACAAATGAAGTCAGAAAGGATTGAAAAATGATGATGTGGCTTTGAATGGTGCATTTTGAACACACAAAAAGTCAGGAGTTCAAATAAGTTAAAAAAATGAAATCCCTTTGTAACAGACGAGTTTCCGTATGAAATACTGATACTTTGAAAGAGATTGTCCGTTTTGTACACGAAGTGCATCCAGTTTTTGCCGTAACCCTCTCAACTTTCTTGCACATGCTATGTGGATGAAATGATGATAGCATGCCAACTTCCAACCTTTTCAGAGGTCATTTGAAATGCTTTTCAATTTTATGGTCTTATAGCTCAAAATAATTAGTAAATGCATGAAAAATAAGAAATGAAGTCAGAAAGGATTGAAAAATGACGATGTGGCTTTGAATGGTGCATTTTGAACAAAAAAAAGTCAGGAGTTCAAATAAGTTTTAAAAAATGAAATCCCTTTGTAACAGACGAGTTTCCGTATGAAATCCTGATACTTTGAAAGAGATTGTCCGTTTTGTACACGAAGTGCATCCAGTTTTTGCCGTAACCCTCTTAACTTTCTTGCACATGCTATGTGGATGAAATGATGATACCATGCCAACTTTCAACCTTTTCAGAGTTCATTTGAAATGCTCTTCAATTTTAGGGTCTTATAGCTCAAAATAATTAGTAAATGCATGAAAAATAACAAATGAAGTCAGAAAGGATTGAAAAATGACGATGTGGCTTTGAATGGTGCATTTTGAACACACAAAAAGTCAGGAGTTCAAATAAGTTTTAAAATATGAAATCCCTTTGTAACAGACGAGTTTCCGTATGAAATCCTGATACTTTGAAAGAGATTGTCCGTTTTGTACACGAAGTGCATCCAGTTTTTGCCGTAACCCTCTCAACTATCTTGCACATCCTATGTGGATGAAATGATGATAGCATGCCAACTTCCAACCTTTTCAGAGGTCATTTGAAATGCTTTTCAATTTTATGGTCTTATAGCTCAAAATAATTAGTAAATGCATGAAAAATAAGAAATGAAGTCAGAAAGGATTGAAAAATGACGATGTGGCTTTGAATGGTGCATTTTGAACAAAAAAAAGTCAGGAGTTCAAATAAGTTTTAAAAAATGAAATCCCTTTGTAACAGACAAGTTTCCGTATGAAATCATGATACATTTAAAGAGATTGTCCGTTTTGTACACGAAGTGCATCCAGTTTTTGCCGTAACCCTCTCAACCTTCTTGCACATCCTATGTGGATGAAATGATGATACCATGCCAACTTCCAACCTTTTCAGAGTTCATTTGAAATGCTTTTCAATTTTATGGTCTTATAACTCAAAATAATTAGTAAATGCATGAAAAATAACAAATGAAGTCAGAAAGGATTGAAAAATGATGATGTGGCTTTGAATGGTGCATTTTGAACACACAAAAAGTCAGGAGTTCAAATAAGTTAAAAAAATGAAATCCCTTTGTAACAGACGAGTTTCCGGATGAAATCCTGATACTTTGAAAGAGATTGTCCGTTTTGTACACGAAGTGCATCCAGTTTTTGCCGTAACCCTCTCAACTTTCTTGCACATGCTATGTGGATGAAATGATGATACCATGCCAACTTTCAACCTTTTCAGAGTTCATTTGAAATGCTTTTCAATTTTAGGGTCTTATAGCTCAAAATAATTAGTAAATGCATGAAAAATAACAAATGAAGTCAGGAAGGATTGAAAAATGATGATGTGGCTTTGAATGGTGCATTTTGAACACACAAAAAGTCAGGAGTTCAAATAAGTTTAAAAAAATGAAATCCCTTTGTAACAGACGTGTTTCCGTATGAAATCCTGATACTTTGAAAGAGATTGTCCGTTTTGTACACGAAGTGCATCCAGTTTTTGCCGTAACCCTCTCAACTTTCTTGCACATCCTATGTGGATGAAATGATGATACCATGCCAACTTTCAACCTTTTCAGAGTTCATTTGAAATGCTTTTCAATTTTAGGGTCTTATAGCTGAAAATAATTAGTAAATGCATGAAAAATAACACAGGAAGTCAGAAAGGATTGAAAAATGATGATGTGGCTTTGAATGGTGCATTTTGAACACACAAAAAGTCAGGAGTTCAAATAAGTTTTTAAAAATGAAATCCCTTTGTAACAGACGAGTTTCCGTATGAAGTCCTGATACTTTGAAAGAGATTGTCCGTTTTGTACACGAAGTGCATCCAGTTTTTGCCGTAACCCTCTCAACTTTCTTGCACATCCTATGTGGATGAAATGATGATACCATGCCAACTTCCAACCTTTTCAGAGTTCATTTGAAATGCTTTTCAATTTTATGGTCTTATAACTCAAAATAATTAGTAAATGCATGAAAAATAACAAATGAAGTCAGAAAGGATTGAAAAATGATGATGTGGCTTTGAATGGTGCATTTTGAACACACAAAAAGTCAGGAGTTCAAATAAGTTTAAAAAAATGAAATCCCTTTGTAACAGACGTGTTTCCGTATGAAATCCTCATACTTTGAAAGAGATTGTCCGTTTTGTACAGGAAGTGCATCCAGTTTTTGCCGTAACCCTCTCAACTTTCTTGCACATGCTATGTGGATGAAATGATGATACCATGCCAAATTTCAACCTTTTCAGAGTTCATTTGAAATGCTTTTCAATTTTAGGGTCTTATAGCTCAAAATAATTAGTAAATGCATGAAAAATAACAAATGAAGTCAGGAAGGATTGAAAAATGATGATGTGGCTTTGAATGGTGCATTTTGAACACACAAAAAGTCAGGAGTTCAAATAAGTTTAAAAAAATGAAATCCCTTTGTAACAGACGAGTTTCCGTATGAAGTCGTGATACTTTGAAAGAGATTGTCCGTTTTGTACACGAAGTGCATCCAGTTTTTGCCGTAACCCTCTCAACTTTCTTGCACATCCTATGTGGATCAAATGATGATACCATGCCAACTTTCAACCTTTTTAGAGTTCATTTGAAATGCTTTTCAATTTTATGGTCTTATAGCTGAAAATAATTAGTAAATGCATGAAAAATAACAAAGGAAGTCAGAAAGGATTGAAAAATGATGATGTGGCTTTGAATGGTGCATTTTGAACACACAAAAAGTCAGGAGTTCAAATAAGTTTTTAAAAATAAAATCCCTTTGTAACAGACGAGTTTCCGTATGAAATCCTGATACTTTGAAAGAGATTGTCCGTTTTGTACACGAAGTGCATCCAGTTTTTGCCGTAACCCTCTTAACTTTCTTGCACATGCTATGTGGATGAAATGATGATACCATGCCAACATTCAACCTTTTCAGAGTTCATTTGAAATGCTTTTCAATTTTATGGTCTTATAACTCAAAATAATTAGTAAATGCATGAAAAATAACAAATGAAGTCAGAAAGGATTGAAAAATGATGATGTGGCTTTGAATGGTGCATTTTGAACACACAAAAAGTCAGGAGTTCAAATAAGTTAAAAAAATGAAATCCCTTTGTAACAGACGAGTTTCCGTATGAAATACTGATACTTTGAAAGAGATTGTCCGTTTTGTACACGAAGTGCATCCAGTTTTTGCCGTAACCCTCTCAACTTTCTTGCACATGCTATGTGGATGAAATGATGAAAGCATGCCAACTTCCAACCTTTTCAGAGGTCATTTGAAATGCTTTTCAATTTTATGGTCTTATAGCTCAAAATAATTAGTAAATGCATGAAAAATAAGAAATGAAGTCAGAAAGGATTGAAAAATGACGATGTGGCTTTGAATGGTGCATTTTGAACAAAAAAAAGTCAGGAGTTCAAATAAGTTTTAAAAAATGAAATCCCTTTGTAACAGACAAGTTTCCGTATGAAATCATGATACATTTAAAGAGATTGTCCGTTTTGTACACGAAGTGCATCCAGTTTTTGCCGTAACCCTCTCAACCTTCTTGCACATCCTATGTGGATGAAATGATGATACCATGCCAACTTCCAACCTTTTCAGAGTTCATTTGAAATGCTTTTCAATTTTATGGTCTTATAACTCAAAATAATTAGTAAATGCATGAAAAATAACAAATGAAGTCAGAAAGGATTGAAAAATGATGATGTGGCTTTGAATGGTGCATTTTGAACACACAAAAAGTCAGGAGTTCAAATAAGTTAAAAAAATGAAATCCCTTTGTAACAGACGAGTTTCCGTATGAAATCCTGATACTTTGAAAGAGATTGTCCGTTTTGTACACGAAGTGCATCCAGTTTTTGCCGTAACCCTCTCAACTTTCTTGCACATGCTATGTGGATGAAATGATGATACCATGCCAACTTTCAACCTTTTCAGAGTTCATTTGAAATGCTTTTCAATTTTAGGGTCTTATAGCTCAAAATAATTAGTAAATGCATGAAAAATAACAAATGAAGTCAGGAAGGATTGAAAAATGATGATGTGGCTTTGAATGGTGCATTTTGAACACACAAAAAGTCAGGAGTTCAAATAAGTTTAAAAAAATGAAATCCCTTTGTAACAGACGTGTTTCCGTATGAAATCCTGATACTTTGAAAGAGATTGTCCGTTTTGTACACGAAGTGCATCCAGTTTTTGCCGTAACCCTCTCAACTTTCTTGCACATCCTATGTGGATGAAATGATGATACCATGCCAACTTTCAACCTTTTCAGAGTTCATTTGAAATGCTTTTCAATTTTAGGGTCTTATAGCTGAAAATAATTAGTAAATGCATGAAAAATAACACAGGAAGTCAGAAAGGATTGAAAAATGATGATGTGGCTTTGAATGGTGCATTTTGAACACACAAAAAGTCAGGAGTTCAAATAAGTTTTTAAAAATGAAATCCCTTTGTAACAGACGAGTTTCCGTATGAAGTCCTGATACTTTGAAAGAGATTGTCCGTTTTGTACACGAAGTGCATCCAGTTTTTGCCGTAACCCTCTCAACTTTCTTGCACATCCTATGTGGATGAAATGATGATACCATGCCAACTTCCAACCTTTTCAGAGTTCATTTGAAATGCTTTTCAATTTTATGGTCTTATAACTCAAAATAATTAGTAAATGCATGAAAAATAACAAATGAAGTCAGAAAGGATTGAAAAATGATGATGTGGCTTTGAATGGTGCATTTTGAACACACAAAAAGTCAGGAGTTCAAATAAGTTTAAAAAAATGAAATCCCTTTGTAACAGACGTGTTTCCGTATGAAATCCTGATACTTTGAAAGAGATTGTCCGTTTTGTACAGGAAGTGCATCCAGTTTTTGCCGTAACCCTCTCAACTTTCTTGCACATGCTATGTGGATGAAATGATGATACCATGCCAACTTTCAACCTTTTCAGAGTTCATTTGAAATGCTTTTCAATTTTAGGGTCTTATAGCTCAAAATAATTAGTAAATGCATGAAAAATAACAAATGAAGTCAGGAAGGATTGAAAAATGATGATGTGGCTTTGAATGGTGCATTTTGAACACACAAAAAGTCAGGAGTTCAAATAAGTTTAAAAAAATGAATCCCTTTGTAACAGACGAGTTTCCGTATGAAGTCGTGATACTTTGAAAGAGATTGTCCGTTTTGTACACGAAGTGCATCCAGTTTTTGCCGTAACCCTCTCAACTTTCTTGCACATCCTATGTGGATCAAATGATGATACCATGCCAACTTTCAACCTTTTTAGAGTTCATTTGAAATGCTTTTCAATTTTATGGTCTTATAGCGGAAAATAATTAGTAAATGCATGAAAAATAACAAAGGAAGTCAGAAAGGATTGAAAAATGATGATGTGGCTTTGAATGGTGCATTTTGAACACACAAAAAGTCAGGAGTTCAAATAAGTTTTTAAAAATAAAATCCCTTTGTAACAGACGAGTTTCCGTATGAAATCCTGATACTTTGAAAGAGATTGTCCGTTTTGTACACGAAGTGCATCCAGTTTTTGCCGTAACCCTCTTAACTTTCTTGCACATGCTATGTGGATGAAATGATGATACCATGCCAACATTCAACCTTTTCAGAGTTCATTTGAAATGCTTTTCAATTTTATGGTCTTATAACTCAAAATAATTAGTAAATGCATGAAAAATAACAAATGAAGTCAGAAAGGATTGAAAAATGATGATGTGGCTTTGAATGGTGCATTTTGAACACACAAAAAGTCAGGAGTTCAAATAAGTTAAAAAAATGAAATCCCTTTGTAACAGACGAGTTTCCGTATGAAATACTGATACTTTGAAAGAGATTGTCCGTTTTGTACACGAAGTGCATCCAGTTTTTGCCGTAACCCTCTCAACTTTCTTGCACATGCTATGTGGATGAAATGATGATACCATGCCAACTTTCAACCTTTTCAGAGTTCATTTGAAATGCTTTTCAATTTTAGGGTCTTATAGCTCAAAATAATTAGTAAATGCATGAAAAATAACAAATGAAGTCAGGAAGGATTGAAAAATGATGATGTGGCTTTGAATGGTGCATTTTGAACACACAAAAAGTCAGGAGTTCAAATAAGTTTAAAAAAATGAAATCCCTTTGTAACAGACGTGTTTCCGTATGAAATCCTGATACTTTGAAAGAGATTGTCCGTTTTGTACACGAAGTGCATCCAGTTTTTGCCGTAACCCTCTCAACTTTCTTGCACATCCTATGTGGATGAAATGATGATACCATGCCAACTTTCAACCTTTTCAGAGTTCATTTGAAATGCTTTTCAATTTTAGGGTCTTATAGCTGAAAATAATTAGTAAATGCATGAAAAATAACACAGGAAGTCAGAAAGGATTGAAAAATGATGATGTGGCTTTGAATGGTGCAATTTGAACACACAAAAAGTCAGGAGTTCAAATAAGTTTTTAAAAATGAAATCCCTTTGTAACAGACGAGTTTCCGTATGAAGTCCTGATACTTTGAAAGAGATTGTCCGTTTTGTACACGAAGTGCATCCAGTTTTTGCTGTAACCCTCTCAACTTTCTTGCACATCCTATGTGGATGAAATGATGATACCATGCCAACTTCCAATCTTTTCAGAGTTCATTTGAAATGCTTTTCAATTTTATGGTCTTATAACTCAAAATAATTAGTAAATGCATGAAAAATAACAAATGAAGTCAGAAAGGATTGAAAAATGATGATGTGGCTTTGAATGGTGCATTTTGAATACACAAAAAGTCAGGAGTTCAAATAAGTTAAAAAAAATGAAATCCCTTTGTAACAGACGTGTTTCCGTATGAAATCCTGATACTTTGAAAGAGATTGTCCGTTTTGTACAGGAAGTGCATCCAGTTTTTGCCGTAACCCTCTCAACTTTCTTGCACATGCTATGTGGATGAAATGACGATACCATGCCAACTTCCAACCTTTTCAGAGTTCATTTGAAATGCTTTTCAATTTTATGGTCTTATAACTCAAAATAATTAGTAAATGCATGAAAAATAACAAATGAAGTCAGAAAGGATTGAAAAATGATGATGTGGCTTTGAATGGTGCATTTTGAACACACAAAAAGTCAGGAGTTCAAATAAGTTTAAAAAAACGAAATCCCTTTGTAACAGACGAGTTTCCGTATGAAGTCGTGATACTTTGAAAGAGATTGTCCGTTTTGTACACGAAGTGCATCCAATTTTTGCCGTAACCCTCTCAACTTTCTTGCACATCCTATGTGGATCAAATGATGATACCATGCCAACTTTCAACCTTTTTAGAGTTCATTTGAAATGCTTTTCAATTTTATGGTCTTATAGCTGAAAATAATTAGTAAATGCATGAAAAATAACAAAGGAAGTCAGAAAGGATTGAAAAATGATGATGTGGCTTTGAATGGTGCATTTTGAACACACAAAAAGTCAGGAGTTCAAATAAGTTTTTAAAAATAAAATCCCTTTGTAACAGACGAGTTTCCGTATGAAATCCTGATACTTTGAAAGAGATTGTCCGTTTTGTACACGAAGTGCATCCAGTTTTTGCCGTAACCCTCTTAACTTTCTTGCACATGCTATGTGGATGAAATGATGATACCATGCCAACATTCAACCTTTTCAGAGTTCATTTGAAATGCTTTTCAATTTTATGGTCTTATAACTCAAAATAATTAGTAAATGCATGAAAAATAACAAATGAAGTCAGAAAGGATTGAAAAATGATGATGTGGCTTTGAATGGTGCATTTTGAACACACAAAAAGTCAGGAGTTCAAATAAGTTAAAAAAATGAAATCCCTTTGTAACAGACGAGTTTCCGTATGAAATACTGATACTTTGAAAGAGATTGTCCGTTTTGTACACGAAGTGCATCCAGTTTTTGCCGTAACCCTCTCAACTTTCTTGCACATGCTATGTGGATGAAATGATGATACCATGCCAACTTTCAACCTTTTCAGAGTTCATTTGAAATGCTTTTCAATTTTAGGGTCTTATAGCTCAAAATAATTAGTAAATGCATGAAAAATAACAAATGAAGTCAGGAAGGATTGAAAAATGATGATGTGGCTTTGAATGGTGCATTTTGAACACACAAAAAGTCAGGAGTTCAAATAAGTTTAAAAAAATGAAATCCCTTTGTAACAGACGTGTTTCCATATGAAATCCTCATACTTTGAAAGAGATTGTCCGTTTTGTACACGAAGTGCATCCAGTTTTTGCCGTAACCCTCTCAACTTTCTTGCACATCCTATGTGGATGAAATGATGATACCATGCCAACTTTCAACCTTTTCAGAGTTCATTTGAAATGCTTTTCAATTTTAGGGTCTTATAGCTGAAAATAATTAGTAAATGCATGAAAAATAACACAGGAAGTCAGAAAGGATTGAAAAATGATGATGTGGCTTTGAACGGTGCATTTTGAACACACAAAAAGTCAGGAGTTCAAATAAGTTTTTAAAAATGAAATCCCTTTGTAACAGACGAGTTTCCGTATGAAGTCCTGATACTTTGAAAGAGATTGTCCGTTTTGTACACGAAGTGCATCCAGTTTTTGCCGTAACCCTCTCAACTTTCTTGCACATCCTATGTGGATGAAATGATGATACCATGCCAACTTCCAACCTTTTCAGAGTTCATTTGAAATGCTTTTCAATTTTATGGTCTTATAACTCAAAATAATTAGTAAATGCATGAAAAATAACAAATGAAGTCAGAAAGGATTGAAAAATGATGATGTGGCTTTGAATGGTGCATTTTGAATACACAAAAAGTCAGGAGTTCAAATAAGTTAAAAAAAATGAAATCCCTTTGTAACAGACGTGTTTCCGTATGAAATCCTGATACTTTGAAAGAGATTGTCCGTTTTGTAACGAAGTGCATCCAGTTTTTGCCGTAACCCTCTTAACTTTCTTGCACATGCTATGTGGATGAAATGATGATACCATGCCAACTTTCAACCTTTTCAGAGTTCATTTGAAATGCTTTTCAATTTTAGGGTCTTATAGCTCAAAATAATTAGTAAATGCATGAAAAATAACAAATGAAGTCAGGAAGGATTGAAAAATGATGATGTGGCTTTGAATGGTGCATTTTGAACACACAAAAAGTCAGGAGTTCAAATAAGTTTAAAAAAATGAAATCCCTTTGTAACAGACGTGTTTCCGTATGAAATCCTGATACTTTGAAAGAGATTGTCCGTTTTGTACAGGAAGTGCATCCAGTTTTTGCCGTAACCCTCTCAACTTTCTTGCACATGCTATGTGGATGAAATGATGATACCATGCCAACTTTCAACCTTTTCAGAGTTCATTTGAAATGCTTTTCAATTTTAGGGTCTTATAGCTCAAAATAATTAGTAAATGCATGAAAAATAACAAATGAAGTCAGGAAGGATTGAAAAATGATGATGTGGCTTTGAATGGTGCATTTTGAACACACAAAAAGTCAGGAGTTCAAATAAGTTAAAAAAAATGAAATCCCTTTGTAACAGACGAGTTTCCGTATGAAGTCGTGATACTTTGAAAGAGATTGTCCGTTTTGTACACGAAGTGCATCCAGTTTTTGCCGTAACCCTCTTAACTTTCTTGCACATGCTATGTGGATGAAATGATGATACCATGCCAACTTTCAACCTTTTCAGAGTTCATTTGAAATGCTCTTCAATTTTAGGGTCTTATAGCTCAAAATAATTAGTAAATGCATGAAAAATAACAAATGAAGTCAGAAAGGATTGAAAAATGACGATGTGGCTTTGAATGGTGCATTTTGAACACACAAAAATTCAGGAGTTCAAATAAGTTTTAAAAAATGAAATCCCTTTGTAACAGACGAGTTTCCGTATGAAATCCTGATACTTTGAAAGAGATTGTCCGTTTTGTACACGAAGTGCATCCAGTTTTTGCCGTAACCCTCTCAACTTTCTTGCACATCCTATGTGGATGAAATGATGATAGCATGCCAACTTCCAACCTTTTCAGAGGTCATTTGAAATGCTTTTCAATTTTATGGTCTTATAGCTCAAAATAATTAGTAAATGCATGAAAAATAAGAAATGAAGTCAGAAAGGATTGAAAAATGACGATGTGGCTTTGAATGGTGCATTTTGAACAAAAAAAAGTCAGGAGTTCAAATAAGTTTTAAAAAATGAAATCCCTTTGTAACAGACAAGTTTCCGTATGAAATCATGATACATTGAAAGAGATTGTCCGTTTTGTACACGAAGTGCATCCAGTTTTTGCCGTAACCCTCTCAACCTTCTTGCACATCCTATGTGGATGAAATGATGATACCATGCCAACTTCCAACCTTTTCAGAGTTCATTTGAAATGCTTTTCAATTTTATGGTCTTATAACTCAAAATAATTAGTAAATGCATGAAAAATAACAAATGAAGTGAGAAAGGATTGAAAAATGATGATGTGGCTTTGAATGGTGCATTTTGAACACACAAAAAGTCAGGAGTTCAAATAAGTTAAAAAAATGAAATCCCTTTGTAACAGACGAGTTTCCGTATGAAATCCTGATACTTTGAAAGAGATTGTCCGTTTTGTACACGAAGTGCATACAGTTTTTGCCGTAACCCTCTCAACTTTCTTGCACATGCTATGTGGATGAAATGATGATACCATGCCAACTTTCAACCTTTTCAGAGTTCATTTGAAATGCTTTTCAATTTTAGGGTCTTATAGCTCAAAATAATTAGTAAATGCATGAAAAATAACAAATGAAGTCAGGAAGGATTGAAAAATGATGATGTGGCTTTGAATGGTGCATTTTGAACACACAAAAAGTCAGGAGTTCAACTAAGTTTAAAAAAATGAAATCCCTTTGTAACAGACGTGTTTCCGTATGAAATCCTGATACTTTGAAAGAGATTGTCCGTTTTGTACACGAAGTGCATCCAGTTTTTGCCGTAACCCTCTCAACTTTCTTGCACATCCTATGTGGATGAAATGATGATACCATGCCAACTTTCAACCTTTTCAGAGTTCATTTGAAATGCTTTTCAATTTTAGGGTCTTATAGCTGAAAATAATTAGTAAATGCATGAAAAATAACACAGGAAGTCAGAAAGGATTGAAAAATGATGATGTGGCTTTGAATGGTGCATTTTGAACACACAAAAAGTCAGGAGTTCAAATAAGTTTTTTAAAATGAAATCCCTTTGTAACAGACGAGTTTCCGTATGAAGTCCTGATACTTTGAAAGAGATTGTCCGTTTTGTACACGAAGTGCATCCAGTTTTTGCCGTAACCCTCTCAACTTTCTTGCACATCCTATGTGGATGAAATGATGATACCATGCCAACTTCCAACCTTTTCAGAGTTCATTTGAAATGCTTTTCAATTTTATGGTCTTATAACTCAAAATAATTAGTAAATGCATGAAAAATAACAAATGAAGTCAGAAAGGATTGAAAAATGATGATGTGGCTTTGAATGGTGCATTTTGAACACACAAAAAGTCAGGAGTTCAAATAAGTTTAAAAAAATGAAATCCCTTTGTAACAGACGTGTTTCCGTATGAAATCCTGATACTTTGAAAGAGATTGTCCGTTTTGTACAGGAAGTGCATCCAGTTTTTGCCGATAACCCTCTCAACTTTCTTGCACATGCTATGTGGATGAAATGATGATACCATGCCAACTTTCAACCTTTTCAGAGTTCATTTGAAATGCTTTTCAATTTTAGGGTCTTATAGCTCAAAATAATTAGTAAATGCATGAAAAATAACAAATGAAGTCAGGAAGGATTGAAAAATGATGATGTGGCTTTGAATGGTGCATTTTGAACACACAAAAAGTCAGGAGTTCAAATAAGTTTAAAAAATGAAATCCCTTTGTAACAGACGAGTTTCCGTATGAAGTCGTGATACTTTGAAAGAGATTGTCCGTTTTGTACACGAAGTGCATCCAGTTTTTGCCGTAACCCTCTCAACTTTCTTGCACATCCTATGTGGATCAAATGATGATACCATGCCAACTTTCAACCTTTTCAGAGTTCATTTGAAATGCTTTTCAATTTTATGGTCTTATAGCTGAAAATAATTAGTAAATGCATGAAAAATAACAAAGGAAGTCAGAAAGGATTGAAAAATGATGATGTGGCTTTGAATGGTGCATTTTGAACACACAAAAAGTCAGGAGTTCAAATAAGTTTTTAAAAATGAAATCCCTTTGTAACAGACGAGTTTCCGTATGAAATCCTGATACTTTGAAAGAGATTGTCCGTTTTGTACACGAAGTGCATCCAGTTTTTGCCGTAACCCTCTTAACTTTCTTGCACATGCTATGTGGATGAAATGATGATACCATGCCAACTTTCAACCTTTTCAGAGTTCATTTGAAATGCTCTTCAATTTTAGGGTCTATAGCTCAAAATAATTAGTAAATGCATGAAAAATAACAAATGAAGTCAGAAAGGATTGAAAAATGACGATGTGGCTTTGAATGGTGCATTTTGAACACACAAAAAGTCAGGAGTTCAAATAAGTTTTAAAAAATGAAATCCCTTTGTAACAGACGAGTTTCCGTATGAAATCCTGATACTTTGAAAGAGATTGTCCGTTTTGTACACGAAGTGCATCCAGTTTTTGCCGTAACCCTCTCAACTATCTTGCACATCCTATGTGGATGAAATGATGATAGCATGCCAACTTCCAACCTTTTCAGAGGTCATTTGAAATGCTTTTCAATTTTATGGTCTTATAGCTCAAAATAATTAGTAAATGCATGAAAAATAAGAAATGAAGTCAGAAAGGATTGAAAAATGACGATGTGGCTTTGAATGGTGCATTTTGAACAAACAAAAAGTCAGGAGTTCAAATAAGTTTTAAAAAATGAAATCCCTTTGTAACAGACAAGTTTCTGTATGAAATCATGATACATTGAAAGAGATTGTCCGTTTTGTACACGAAGTGCATCCAGTTTTTGCCGTAACCCTCTCAACCTTCTTGCACATCCTATGTGGAGGAAATGATGATACCATGCCAACTTCCAACCTTTTCAGAGTTCATTTGAAATGCTTTTCAATTTTATGGTCTTATAACTCAAAATAATTAGTAAATGCATGAAAAATAACAAATGAAGTCAGAAAGGATTGAAAAATGATGATGTGGCTTTGAATGGTGCATTTTGAACACACAAAAATTCAGGAGTTCAAATAAGTTAAAAAAATGAAATCCCTTTGTAACAGACGAGTTTCCGTATGAAATCCTGATACTTTGAAAGAGATTGTCCGTTTTGTACACGAAGTGCATCCAGTTTTTGCCGTAACCATCTCAACTTTCTTGCACATGCTATGTGGATGAAATGATGATACCATGCCAACTTTCAACCTTTTCAGAGTTCATTTGAAATGCTTTTCAATTTTAGGGTCTTATAGCTCAAAATAATTAGTAAATGCATGAAAAATAACAAATGAAGTCAGGAAGGATTGAAAAATGATGATGTGGCTTTGAATGGTGCATTTTTAACACACAAAAAGTCAGGAGTTCAAATAAGTTTAAAAAAAATGAAATCCCTTTGTAACAGACGTGTTTCCGTATGAAATCCTGATACTTTGAAAGAGATTGTCCGTTTTGTACACGAAGTGCATCCAGTTTTTGCCGTAACCCTCTCAATTTTCTTGCACATCCTATGTGGATGAAATGATGATACCATGCCAACTTTCAACCTTTTCAGAGTTCATTTGAAATGCTTTTCAATTTTAGGGTCTTATAGCTGAAAATAATTAGTAAATGCATGAAAAATAACACAGGAAGTCAGAAAGGATTGAAAAATGATGATGTGGCTTTGAATGGTGCATTTTGAACAAACAAAAAGTCAGGAGTTCAAATAAGTTTTTAAAATGAAATCCCTTTGTAACAGACGAGTTTCCGTATGAAGTCCTGATACTTTGAAAGAGATTGTCCGTTTGGTACACGAAGTGCATCCAGTTTTTGCCGTAACCCTCTCAACTTTCTTGCACATCCTATGTGGATGAAATGATGATACCATGCCAACTTCCAACCTTTTCAGAGTTCATTTGACATGCTTTTCAATTTTATGGTCTTATAGCTCAAAATAATTAGTAAATGCATGAAAAATAACAAATGAAGTCAGAAAGGATTAAAAAATGACGATGTGGCTTTGAATGGTGCATTTTGAACAAACAAAAAGTCAGGAGTTCAAATAAGTTTTAAAAAATGAAATCCCTTTGTAACAGACAAGTTTCCGTATGAAATCGTGATACATTGAAAGAGATTGTCCGTTTTGTACACGAAGTGCATCCAGTTTTTGCCGTAACCCTCTAAACTTTCTTGCACAACCTATGTGGATGAAATGATGATACCATGCCAACTTCCAACCTTTTCAGAGTTCATTTGAAATGCTTTTCAATTTTATGGTCTTATAGCTCAAAATAAGTAGTAAATGCATGAAAAGTAACAAATGAAGTTAGAAAGGATTGAAAAATGATGATGTGGCTTTGAATGGTGCATTTTGAACACACAAAAAGTCAGGAGTTCAAATAAGTTTAAAAAAATGAAATCCCTTTGTAACAGACGAGTTTCCGTATGAAATCCTGATACTTTGAAAGAGATTGTCCGTTTTGTACACGAAGTGCATCCAGTTTTTGCCGTAACCCTCTCAACTTTCTTGCACATGCTATGTGGATGAAATGATGATGCCATGCCAACTTTCAACCTTTTCAGAGTTCATTTGAAATGCTTTTCAATTTTAGGGTCTTATAGCTCAAAATAATTAGTAAATGCATGAAAAATAACAAATGAAGTCAGGAAGGATTGAAAAATGATGATGTGGCTTTGAATGGTGCATTTTGAATACACAAAAAGTCAGGAGTTCAAATAAGTTTTAAAAAATGAAATCCCTTTGTAACAGACAAGTTTCCGTATGAAATCGTGATACATTGAAAGAGTTTGTCCGTTTTGTACACGAAGTGCATCCAGTTTTTGCCGTAACCCTCTAAACTTTCTTGCACAACCTATGTGGATGAAATGATGATACCATGCCAACTTCCAACCTTTTCAGAGTTCATTTGAAATGCTTTTCAATTTTATGGTCTTATAACTCAAAATAATTAGTAAATGCATGAAAAATAACAAATGAAGTCAGAAAGGATTGAAAAATGATGATGTGGCTTTGAATGGTGCATTTTGAAGACACAAAAAGTCAGGAGTTCAAATAAGTTTAAAAAAATGAAATCCCTTTGTAACAGACGAGTTTCCGTATGAAATCCTGATACTTTGAAAGAGATTGTCCGTTTTGTACACGAAGTGCATCCAGTTTTTGCCGTAACCCTCTCAACTTTCTTGCACATGCTATGTGGATGAAATGATGATGCCATGCCAACTTTCAACCTTTTCAGAGTTCATTTGAAATGCTTTTCAATTTTAGGGTCTTATAGCTCAAAATAATTAGTAAATGCATGAAAAATAACAAATGAAGTCAGGAAGGATTGAAAAATGATGATGTGGCTTTGAATGGTGCATTTTGAACACACAAAAAGTCAGGAGTTCAAATAAGTTTAAAAAAATGAAATCCCTTTGTAACAGACAAGTTTCCGTATGAAATCCTGATGCATTGAAACAGATTGTCCGTTTTGTACGCGAAGTGCATCCAGTTTTTGCCGTAACCCTCTCAACTTTCTTGCACATGCTATGTGGATGAAATGATGATACCATGCCAACTTTCAACCTTTTCAGAGTTCATTTCAAATGCTTTTCAATTTTAGGGTCTTATAGCTCAAAATAATTAGTAAATGCATGAAAAATAACAAATGAAGTCAGGAAGGATTGAAAAATGATGATGTGACTTTGAATGGTGCATTTTGAACAAACAAAAAGTCAGGAGTTCAAATAAGTTTTAAAAAATGAAATCCCTTTGTAACAGACGAGTTTCCGTATGAAGTCGTGATACTTTGAAAGAGATTGTCCGTTTTGTACACGAAGTGCATCCAGTTTTTGCCGTAACCCTCTCAACTTTCTTGCACATCCTATGTGGATGAAATGATGATACCATGCCAACTTCCAACCTTTTCAGAGTTCATTTGAAATGCTTTTCAATTTTATGGTCTTATAGCTGAAAATAATTAGTAAATGCATGAAAAATAACAAAGGAAGTCAGAAAGGATTGAAAAATGATGATGTGGCTTTGAATGGTGCATTTTGAACACACAAAAAGTCAGGAGTTCAAATAAGTTTAAAAAAATGAAATCCCTTTGTAACAGACAAGTTTCCGTATGAAATCCTGATGCATTGAAACAGATTGTCCGTTTTGTACGCGAAGTGCATCCAGTTTTTGCCGTAACCCTCTCAACTTTCTTGCACATGCTATGTGGATGAAATGATGATACCATGCCAACTTTCAACCTTTTCAGAGTTCATTTGAAATGCTTTTCAATTTTAGGGTCTTATAGCTCAAAATAATTAGTAAATGCATGAAAAATAACAAATGAAGTCAGGAAGGATTGAAAAATGATGATGTGACTTTGAATGGTGCATTTTGAACAAACAAAAAGTCAGGAGTTCAAATAAGTTTTAAAAAATGAAATCCCTTTGTAACAGACGAGTTTCCGTATGAAGTCGTGATACTTTGAAAGAGATTGTCCGTTTTGTACACGAAGTGCATCCAGTTTTTGCCGTAACCCTCTCAACTTTCTTGCACATCCTATGTGGATGAAATGATGATACCATGCCAACTTCCAACCTTTTCAGAGTTCATTTGAAATGCTTTTCAATTTTATGGTCTTATAGCTGAAAATAATTAGTAAATGCATGAAAAATAACAAAGGAAGTCAGAAAGGATTGAAAAATGATGATGTGGCTTTGAATGGTGCATTTTGAACACACAAAAATTCAGGAGTTCAAATAAGTTTTTAAAAATGGAATCCCTTTGTAACAGACGAGTTTCCGTATGAAATCCTGATACTTTGAAAGAGATTGTCCGTTTTGTACACGAAGTGCATCCAGTTTTTGCCGTAACCCTCTTAACTTTCTTGCACATGCTATGTGGATGAAATGATGATACCATGCCAACTTTCAACCTTTTCAGAGTTCATTTGAAATGCTCTTCAATTTTAGGGTCTTATAGCTCAAAATAATTAGTAAATGCATGAAAAATAACAAATGAAGTCAGAAAGGATTGAAAAATGACGATGTGGCTTTGAATGGTGCATTTTGAACACACAAAAAGTCAGGAGTTCAAATAAGTTTTAAAAAATGAAATCCCTTTGTAACAGACGAGTTTCCGTATGAAATCCTGATACTTTGAAAGAGATTGTCCGTTTTGTACACGAAGTGCATCCAGTTTTTGCCGTAACCGTCTCAACTTTCTTGCACATCCTATGTGGATGAAATGATGATACCATGCCAACTTCCAACCTTTTCAGAGTTCATTTGAAATGCTTTTCAATTTTATGGTCTTATAGCTCAAAATAATTAGTAAATGCATGAAAAATAACAAATGAAGTCAGAAAGGATTGAAAAATGACGATGTGGCTTTGAATGGTGCATTTTGAACAAACAAAAAGTCAGGAGTTCAAATAAGTTTTAAAAAATGAAATCCCTTTGTAACAGACAAGTTTCCGTATGAAATCGTGATACATTGAAAGAGATTGTCCGTTTTGTACACGAAGTGCATCCAGTTTTTGCCGTAACCCTCTCAACTTTCTTGCACAACCTATGTGGATGAAATGATGATACCATGCCAACTTCCAACCTTTTCAGAGTTCATTTGAAATGCTTTTCAATTTTATGGTCTTATAACTCAAAATAATTAGTAAATGCATGAAAAATAACAAATGAAGTCAGAAAGGATTGAAAAATGATGATGTGGCTTTGAATGGTGCATTTTGAACACACAAAAAGTCAGGAGTTCAAATAAGTTTAAAAAAATGAAATCCCTTTGTAACAGACGAGTTTCCGTATGAAATCCTGATACTTTGAAAGATTGTCCGTTTTGTACACGAAGTGCATCCAGTTTTTGCCATAACCCTCTCAACTTTCTTGCACATGCTATGTGGATGAAATGATGATACCATGCCAACTTTCAACCTTTTCAGAGTTCATTTGAAATGCTTTTCAATTTTAGGGTCTTATAGCTCAAAATAATTAGTAAATGCATGAAAAATAACAAATGAAGTCAGGAAGGATTGAAAAATGATGATGTGACTTTGAATGGTGCATTTTGAACAAACAAAAAGTCAGGAGTTCAAATAAGTTTTAAAAAATGAAATCCCTTTGTAACAGACGAGTTTCCGTATGAAGTCGTGATACTTTGAAAGAGATTGTCCGTTTTGTACACGAAGTGCATCCAGTTTTTGCCGTAACCCTCTCAACTTTCTTGCACATCCTATGTGGATGAAATGATGATACCATGCCAACTTTCAACCTTTTCAGAGTTCATTTGAAATGCTTTTCAATTTTATGGTCTTATAGCTCAAATTAATTAGTAAATGCATGAAAAATAACAAATGAAGTCAGGAAGGATTGAAAAATGATGATGTGACTTTGAATGGTGCATTTTGAACAAACAAAAAGTCAGGAGTTCAAATAAGTTTTTAAAAATGGAATCCCTTTGTAACAGACGAGTTTCCGTATGAAATCCTGATACTTTGAAAGAGATTGTCCGTTTTGTACACGAAGTGCATCCAGTTTTTGCCGTAACCCTCTTAACTTTCTTGCACATCCTATGTGGATGAAATGATGATACCATGCCAACTTCCAACCTTTTCAGAGTTCATTTGAAATGCTTTTCAATTTTAGGGTCTTATAGCTGAAAATAATTAGTAAATGCATGAAAAATAACACAGGAAGTCAGAAAGGATTGAAAAATGATGATGTGGCTTTGAATGGTGCATTTTGAACAAACAAAAAGTCAGGAGTTCAAATAAGTTTTTAAAAATGAAATCCCTTTGTAACAGACGAGTTTCCGTATGAAGTCCTGATACTTTGAAAGAGATTGTCCGTTTTGTACACGAAGTGCATCCAGTTTTTGCCGTAACCCTCTTAACTTTCTTGCACATGCTATGTGGATGAAATGATGATACCATGCCAACTTTCAACCTTTTCAGAGTTCATTTGAAATGCTTTTCAATTTTAGGGTCTTATAGCTGAAAATAATTAGTAAATGCATGAAAAATAACACAGGAAGTCAGAAAGGATTGAAAAATGATGATGTGGCTTTGAATGGTGCATTTTGAACAAACAAAAAGTCAGGAGTTCAAATAAGTTTTTAAAAATGAAATCCCTTTGTAACAGACGAGTTTCCGTATGAAGTCCTGATACTTTGAAAGAGATTGTCCGTTTTGTACACGAAGTGCATCCAGTTTTTGCCGTAACCCTCTCAACTTTCTTGCACATCCTATGTGGATGAAATGATGATACCATGCCAACTTCCAACCTTTTCAGAGTTCATTTGAAATGCTTTTCAATTTTATGGTCTTATAACTCAAAATAATTAGTAAATGCATGAAAAATAACAAATGAAGTCAGAAAGGATTGAAAAATGATGATGTGGCTTTGAATGGTGCATTTTGAACACACAAAAAGTCATGAGTTCAAATAAGTTTAAAAAATGAAATCCCTTTGTAACAGACGAGTTTCCGTATGAAATCCTGATACTTTGAAAGATTGTCCGTTTTGTACACGAAGTGCATCCAGTTTTTGCCATAACCCTCTCAACTTTCTTGCACATGCTATGTGGATGAAATGATGATACCATGCCAACTTTCAACCTTTTCAGAGTTCATTTGAAATGCTTTTCAATTTTAGGGTCTTATAGCTCAAAATAATTAGTAAATGCATGAAAAATAACAAATGAAGTCAGGAAGGATTGAAAAATGATGATGTGACTTTGAATGGTGCATTTTGAACAAACAAAAAGTCAGGAGTTCAAATAAGTTTTAAAAAATGAAATCCCTTTGTAACAGACGAGTTTCCGTATGAAGTCGTGATACTTTGAAAGAGATTGTCCGTTTTGTACACGAAGTGCATCCAGTTTTTGCCGTAACCCTCTCAACTTTCTTGCACATCCTATGTGGATGAAATGATGATACCATGCCAACTTTCAACCTTTTCAGAGTTCATTTGAAATGCTTTTCAATTTTATGGTCTTATAGCTCAAATTAATTAGTAAATGCATGAAAAATAACAAATGAAGTCAGGAAGGATTGAAAAATGATGATGTGACTTTGAATGGTGCATTTTGAACAAACAAAAAGTCAGGAGTTCAAATAAGTTTTTAAAAATGGAATCCCTTTGTAACAGACGAGTTTCCGTATGAAATCCTGATACTTTGAAAGAGATTGTCCGTTTTGTACACGAAGTGCATCCAGTTTTTGCCGTAACCCTCTTAACTTTCTTGCACATCCTATGTGGATGAAATGATGATACCATGCCAACTTCCAACCTTTTCAGAGTTCATTTGAAATGCTTTTCAATTTTAGGGTCTTATAGCTGAAAATAATTAGTAAATGCATGAAAAATAACACAGGAAGTCAGAAAGGATTGAAAAATGATGATGTGGCTTTGAATGGTGCATTTTGAACAAACAAAAAGTCAGGAGTTCAAATAAGTTTTTAAAAATGAAATCCCTTTGTAACAGACGAGTTTCCGTATGAAGTCCTGATACTTTGAAAGAGATTGTCCGTTTTGTACACGAAGTGCATCCAGTTTTTGCCGTAACCCTCTTAACTTTCTTGCACATGCTATGTGGATGAAATGATGATACCATGCCAACTTTCAACCTTTTCAGAGTTCATTTGAAATGCTTTTCAATTTTAGGGTCTTATAGCTGAAAATAATTAGTAAATGCATGAAAAATAACACAGGAAGTCAGAAAGGATTGAAAAATGATGATGTGGCTTTGAATGGTGCATTTTGAACAAACAAAAAGTCAGGAGTTCAAATAAGTTTTTAAAAATGAAATCCCTTTGTAACAGACGAGTTTCCGTATGAAGTCCTGATACTTTGAAAGAGATTGTCCGTTTTGTACACGAAGTGCATCCAGTTTTTGCCGTAACCCTCTCAACTTTCTTGCACATCCTATGTGGATGAAATGATGATACCATGCCAACTTCCAACCTTTTCAGAGTTCATTTGACATGCTTTTCAATTTTATGGTCTTATAGCTCAAAATAATTAGTAAATGCATGAAAAATAACCAATGAAGTCAGAAAGGATTAAAAAATGACGATGTGGCTTTGAATGGTGCATTTTGAACAAACAAAAAGTCAGGAGTTCAAATAAGTTTTAAAAAATGAAATCCCTTTCTAACAGACAAGTTTCCGTATGAAATCGTGATACATTGAAAGAGATTGTCCGTTTTGTACACGAAGTGCATCCAGTTTTTGCCGTAACCCTCTAAACTTTCTTGCACAACCTATGTGGATGAAATGATGATACCATGCCAACTTCCAACCTTTTCAGAGTTCATTTGAAATGCTTTTCAATTTTATGGTCTTATAGCTCAAAATAATTAGTAAATGCATGAAAAATAACAAATGAAGTCAGAAAGGATTGAAAAATGATGATGTGGCTTTGAATGGTGCATTTTGAACACACAAAAAGTCAGGAGTTCAAATAAGTTTAAAAAAATGAAATCCCTTTGTAACAGACGAGTTTCCGTATGAAATCCTGATACTTTGAAAGAGATTGTCCGTTTTGTACACGAAGTGCATCCAGTTTTTGCCGTAACCCTCTCAACTTTCTTGCACATGCTATGTGGATGAAATGATGATGCCATGCCAACTTTCAACCTTTTCAGAGTTCATTTGAAATGCTTTTCAATTTTAGGGTCTTATAGCTCAAAATAATTAGTAAATGCATGAAAAATAACAAATGAAGTCAGGAAGGATTGAAAAATGATGATGTGGCTTTGAATGGTGCATTTTGAACACACAAAAAGTCAGGAGTTCAAATAAGTTTTAAAAAATGAAATCCCTTTGTAACAGACAAGTTTCCGTATGAAATCGTGATACATTGAAAGAGATTGTCCGTTTTGTACACGAAGTGCATCCAGTTTTTGCCGTAACCCTCTAAACTTTCTTGCACAACCTATGTGGATGAAATGATGATACCATGCCAACTTCCAACCTTTTCAGAGTTCATTTGA
Source organism: Aegilops tauschii subsp. strangulata (assembly GCF_002575655.3). Taxonomy (NCBI): domain Eukaryota; kingdom Viridiplantae; phylum Streptophyta; class Magnoliopsida; order Poales; family Poaceae; genus Aegilops; species Aegilops tauschii. The sequence goes on from NW_027332686.1 coordinate 42,868, forward strand.
AATGCTTTTCAATTTTATGGTCTTATAACTCAAAATAATTAGTAAATGCATGAAAAATAACAAATGAAGTCAGAAAGGATTGAAAAATGATGATGTGGCTTTGAATGGTGCATTTTGAACACACAAAAAGTCAGGAGTTCAAATAAGTTTAAAAAAATGAAATCCCTTTGTAACAGACTAGTTTCCGTATGAAATCCTGATACTTTGAAAGAGATTGTCCGTTTTGTACACGAAGTGCATCCAGTTTTTGCCGTAACCCTCTCAACTTTCTTGCACATGCTATGTGGATGAAATGATGATGCCATGCCAACTTTCAACCTTTTCAGAGTTCATTTGAAATGCTTTTCAATTTTAGGGTCTTATAGCTCAAAATAATTAGTAAATGCATGAAAAATAACAAATGAAGTCAGAAAGGATTGAAAAATGACGATGTGGCTTTGAATGGTGCATTTTGAACACACAAAAAGTCAGGAGTTCAAATAAGTTTAAAAAAATGAAATCCCTTTGTAACAGACAAGTTTCCGTATGAAATCCTGATGCATTGAAACAGATTGTCCGTTTTGTACGCGAAGTGCATCCAGTTTTTGCCGTAACCCTCTCAACTTTCTTGCACATGCTATGTGGATGAAATGATGATACCATGCCAACTTTCAACCTTTTCAGAGTTCATTTGAAATGCTTTTCAATTTTAGGGTCTTATAGCTCAAAATAATTAGTAAATGCATGAAAAATAACAAATGAAGTCAGGAAGGATTGAAAAATGATGATGTGACTTTGAATGGTGCATTTTGAACAAACAAAAAGTCAGGAGTTCAAATAAGTTTTAAAAAATGAAATCCCTTTGTAACAGACGAGTTTCCGTATGAAGTCGTGATACTTTGAAAGAGATTGTCCGTTTTGTACACGAAGTGCATCCAGTTTTTGCCGTAACCCTCTCAACTTTCTTGCACATCCTATGTGGATGAAATGATGATACCATGCCAACTTCCAACCTTTTCAGAGTTCATTTGAAATGCTTTTCAATTTTATGGTCTTATAGCTGAAAATAATTAGTAAATGCATGAAAAATAACAAAGGAAGTCAGAAAGGATTGAAAAATGATGATGTGGCTTTGAATGGTGCATTTTGAACACACAAAAAGTCAGGAGTTCAAATAAGTTTTTAAAAATGGAATCCCTTTGTAACAGACGAGTTTCCGTATGAAATCCTGATACTTTGAAAGAGATTGTCCGTTTTGTACACGAAGTGCCTCCAGTTTTTGCCGTAACCCTCTTAACTTTCTTGCACATGCTATGTGGATGAAATGATGAAACCATGCCAACTTTCAACCTTTTCAGAGTTCATTTGAAATGCTCTTCAATTTTAGGGTCTTATAGCTCAAAATAATTAGTAAATGCATGAAAAATAACAAATGAAGTCAGAAAGGATTGAAAAATGACGATGTGGCTTTGAATGGTGCATTTTGAACACACAAAAAGTCAGGAGTTCAAATAAGTTTTAAAAAATGAAATCCCTTTGTAACAGACGAGTTTCCGTATGAAATCCTGATACTTTGAAAGAGATTGTCCGTTTTGTACACGAAGTGCATCCAGTTTTTGCCGTAACCGTCTCAACTTTCTTGCACATCCTATGTGGATGAAATGATGATACCATGCCAACTTCCAACCTTTTCAGAGTTCATTTGAAATGCTTTTCAATTTTATGGTCTTATAGCTCAAAATAATTAGTAAATGCATGAAAAATAACAAATGAAGTCAGAAAGGATTGAAAAATGACGATGTGGCTTTGAATGGTGCATTTTGAACAAACAAAAAGTCAGGAGTTCAAATAAGTTTTAAAAAATGAAATCCCTTTGTAACAGACAAGTTTCCGTATGAAATCGTCATACATTGAAAGAGATTGTCCGTTTTGTACACGAAGTGCATCCAGTTTTTGCCGTAACCCTCTCAACTTTCTTGCACAACCTATGTGGATGAAATGATGATACCATGCCAACTTCCAACCTTTTCAGAGTTCATTTGAAATGCTTTTCAATTTTATGGTCTTATAACTCAAAATAATTAGTAAATGCATGAAAAATAACAAATGAAGTCAGAAAGGATTGAAAAATGATGATGTGGCTTTGAATGGTGCATTTTGAACACACAAAAAGTCAGGAGTTCAAATAAGTTTAAAAAAATGAAATCCCTTTGTAACAGACGAGTTTCCGTATGAAATCCTGATACTTTGAAAGAGATTGTCCGTTTTGTACACGAAGTGCATCCAGTTTTTGCCGTAACCCTCTCAACTTTCTTGCACATGCTATGTGGATGAAATGATGATACCATGCCAACTTTCAACCTTTTCAGAGTTCATTTGAAATGCTTTTCAATTTTAGGGTCTTATAGCTCAAAATAATTAGTAAATGCATGAAAAATAACAAATGAAGTCAGGAAGGATTGAAAAATGATGATGTGACTTTGAATGGTGCATTTTGAACAAACAAAAAGTCAGGAGTTCAAATAAGTTTTAAAAAATGAAATCCCTTTGTAACAGACGAGTTTCCGTATGAAGTCGTGATACTTTGAAAGAGATTGTCCGTTTTGTACACGAAGTGCATCCAGTATTTGCCGTAACCCTCTCAACTTTCTTGCACATCCTATGTGGATGAAATGATGATACCATGCCAACTTTCAACCTTTTCAGAGTTCATTTGAAATGCTTTTCAATTTTATGGTCTTATAGCTGAAAATAATTAGTAAATGCATGAAAAATAACAAAGGAAGTCAGAAAGGATTGAAAAATGATGATGTGGCTTTGAATGGTGCATTTTGAACACACAAAAAGTCAGGAGTTCAAATAAGTTTTTAAAAATGGAATCCCTTTGTAACAGACGAGTTTCCGTATGAAATCCTGATACTTTGAAAGAGATTGTCCGTTTTGTACACGAAGTGCATCCAGTTTTTGCCGTAACCCTCTTAACTTTGTTGCACATGCTATGTGGATGAAATGATGATACCATGCCAACTTTCAATCTTTTCAGAGTTCATTTGAAATGCTCTTCAATTTTAGGGTCTTATAGCTCAAAATAATTAGTAACTGCATGAAAAATAACAAATGAAGTCAGAAAGGATTGAAAAATGACGATGTGGCTTTGAATGGTGCATTTTGAACACACAAAAAGTCAGGAGTTCAAATAAGTTTAAAAAAATGAAATCCCTTTGTAACAGACGAGTTTCCGTATGAAATCCTGATACTTTGAAAGAGATTGTCCGTTTTGTCCACGAAGTGCATCCAGTTTTTGCCGTAACCGTCTCAACTTTCTTGCACATCCTATGTGGATGAAATGATGATACCATGCCAACTTCCAACCTTTTCAGAGTTCATTTGAAATGCTTTTCAATTTTATGGTCTTATAGCTCAAAATAATTAGTAAATGCATGAAAAATAACAAATGAAGTCAGAAAGGATTGAAAAATGACGATGTGGCTTTGAATGGTGCATTTTGAACAAACAAAAAGTCAGGAGTTCAAATAAGTTTTAAAAAATGAAATCCCTTTGTAACAGACAAGTTTCCGTATGAAATCGTGATACATTGAAAGAGATTGTCCGTTTTGTACACGAAGTGCATCCAGTTTTTGCCGTAACCCTCTCAACTTTCTTGCACAACCTATGTGGATGAAATGATGATACCATGCCAACTTCCAACCTTTTCAGAGTTCATTTGAAATGCTTTTCAATTTTATGGTCTTATAACTCAAAATAATTAGTAAATGCATGAAAAATAACAAATGAAGTCAGAAAGGATTGAAAAATGATGATGTGGCTTTGAATGGTGCATTTTGAACACACAAAAAGTCAGGAGTTCAAATAAGTTTAAAAAAATGAAATCCCTTTGTAACAGACGAGTTTCCGTATGAAATCCTGATACTTTGAAAGAGATTGTCCGTTTTGTACACGAAGTGCATCCAGTTTTTGCCGTAACCCTCTCAACTTTCTTGCACATGCTATGTGGATGAAATGATGATACCATGCCAACTTTCAACCTTTTCAGAGTTCATTTGAAATGCTTTTCAATTTTAGGGTCTTATAGCTCAAAATAATTACTAAATGCATGAAAAATAACAAATGAAGTCAGGAAAGATTGAAAAATGATGATGTGGCTTTGAATGGTGCATTTTGAACACACAAAAAGTCAGGAGTTCAAATAAGTTTAAAAAAATGAAATCCCTTTGTAACAAACAAGTTTCCGTATGAAATCCTGATACATTGAAAGAGATTGTCCGTTTTGTACACGAAGTGCATCCAGTTTTTGCCGTAACCCTCTCAACTTTCTTGCACATGCTATGTGGATTAAATGATGACACCATGCCAACTTTCAACCTTTTCAGAGTTCATTTGAAATGCTTTTCAATTTTAGGGTCTTATAGCTCAAAATAATTAGTAAATGCAAGAAAAATAACAAATGAAGTCAGGAAGGATTGAAAAATGATGATGTGGCTTTGAATGGTGCATTTTGAACACACAAAAAGTCAGGATTTCAAATAAGTTTAAAAAAATGAAATCCCTTTGTAACAGACGAGTTTCCGTATGAAGTCGTGATACTTTGAAAGAGATTGTCCGTTTTGTACACGAAGTGCATCCAGTTTTTTCCGTAACCCTCTCAACTTTCTTGCACATCCTATGTGGATCAAATGATGATACCATGCCAACTTTCAACCTTTTCAGAGTTCATTTGAAATGCTTTTCAATTTTATGGTCTTATAGCTGAAAATAATTAGTAAATGCATGAAAAATAACAAAGGAAGTCAGAAAGGATTGAAAAATGATGATGTGGCTTTGAATGGTGCATTTTGAACACACAAAAAGTCAGGAGTTCAAATAAGTTTTTAAAAATGAAATCCCTTTGTAACAGACGAGTTTCCGTATGAAATCCTGATACTTTGAAAGAGATTGTCCGTTTTGTAACGAAGTGCATCCAGTTTTTGCCGTAACCCTCTTAACTTTCTTGCACATGCTATGTGGATGAAATGATGATAGCATGCCAACTTTCAACCTTTTCAGAGTTCATTTGAATTGCTCTTCAATTTTAGGGTCTTATACCTCAAAATAATTAGTAAATGCATGAAAAATAACAAATGAAGTCAGAAAGGATTGAAAAATGACGATGTGGCTTTGAATGGTGCATTTTGAACACACAAAAAGTCAGGATTTCAAATAAGTTTAAAAAAATGAAATCCCTTTGTAACAGACGAGTTTCCGTATGAAGTCGTGATACTTTGAAAGAGATTGTCCGTTTTGTACACGAAGTGCATCCAGTTTTTTCCGTAACCCTCTCAACTTTCTTGCACATCCTATGTGGATGAAATGATGATACCATGCGAACTTCCAACCTTTTCAGAGTTCATTTGAAATGCTTTTCAATTTTATGGTCTTATAACTCAAAATAATTAGTAAATGCATGAAAAATAACAAATGAAGTCAGAAAGGATTGAAAAATGACGATGTGGCTTTGAATGGTGCATTTTGAACACACAAAAAGTCAGGAGTTCAAATAAGTTTAAAAAAATGAAATCCCTTTGTAACAGACGAGTTTCCGTATGAAATCCTGATACTTTGAAAGAGATTGTCCGTTTTGTACACGAAGTGCATCAAGTTTTTGCCGTAACCCTCTCAACTTTCTTGCACATGCTATGTGGATGAAATGATGATACCATGCCAACTTTCAACATTTTCAGAGTTCATTTGAAATGCTTTTCAATTTTAGGGTCTTATAGCTCAAAATAATTAGTAAATGCATGAAAAATAACAACTGAAGTCAGGAAGGATTGAAAAATGATGATGTGGCTTTGAATGGTGCATTTTGAACACACAAAAAGTCAGGAGTTCAAATAAGTTTAAAAAAATGAAATCCCTTTGTAACAGACAAGTTTCCGTATGAAATCCTGATACATTGAAAGAGATTGTCCGTTTTGTACACGAAGTGCATCCAGTTTTTGCCGTAACCCTCTCAACTTTCTTGCACATGCTATGTGGATGAAATGATGTTACAATGCCAACTTTCAACCTTTTCAGAGTTCATTTGAAATGCTTTTCAATTTTATGGTCTTATAACTCAAAATAATTAGTAAATGCATGAAAAATAACAAATGAAGTCAGAAAGGATTGAAAAATGATGATGTGGCTTTGAATGGTGCATTTTGAACACACAAAAAGTCAGGAGTTCAAATAAGTTAAAAAAATGAAATCCCTTTGTAACAGACGAGTTTCCGTATGAAATCCTGATACATTGAAAGAGATTGTCCGTTTTGTACACGAAGTGCATCCAGTTTTTGCCGTAACCCTCTCAACTTTCTTGCACATGCTATGTGGATGAAATGATGTTACAATGCCAACTTTCAACCTTTTCAGAGTTCATTTGAAATGCTTTTCAATTTTAGGGTCTTATAGCTCAAAATAATTAGTAAATGCATGAAAAAAAAACAAATGAAGTTAGGAAGGATTGAAAAATGATGATGTGGCTTTGAATGGTGCATTTTGAACACACAAAAAGTCAGGAGTTCAAATAAGTTTTTAAAATGAAATCCCTTTGTAACAGACGAGTTTCCGTATGAAATCCTGATACTTTGAAAGAGATTGTCCGTTTTGTACACGAAGTGCATCCAGTTTTTGCCGTAACCCTCTTAACTTTCTTGCACATGATATGTGGATGAAATGATGATACCATGCCAACTTTCAACCTTTTCAGAGTTCATTTGAAATGCTCTTCAATTTTAGGGTCTTACAGCTCAAAATAATTAGTAAATGCATGAAAAATAACAAATGAAGTCAGAAAGGATTGAAAAATGACGATGTGGCTTTGAATGGTGCATTTTGAACACACAAAAAGTCAGGAGTTCAAATAAGTTTTAAAAAATGAAATCCCTTTGTAACAGACGAGTTTCCGTATGAAATTCTGATACTTTGAAAGAGATTGTCCGTTTTGTACACGAAGTGCATCCAGTTTTTGCCGTAACCCTCTCAACATTCTTGCACATCCTATGTGGATGAAATGATGATACCATGCCAACTTCCAACCTTTTCAGAGTTCATTTGAAATGCTTTTCAATTTTATGGTCTTATAGCTCAAAATAATTAGTAAATGCATGAAAAATAACAAAGGAAGTCAGAAAGGATTGAAAAATGATGATGTGGCTTTGAATGGTGCATTTTGAACACACAAAAAGTCAGGAGTTCAAATAAGTTTTTAAAAATGGAATCCCTTTGTAACAGACGAGTTTCCGTATGAAATCCTGATACTTTGAAAGAGATTGTCCGTTTTGTACACGAAGTGCATCCAGTTTTTGCCGTAACCCTCTTAACTTTGTTGCACATGCTATGTGGATGAAATGATGATACCATGCCAACTTTCAACCTTTTCAGAGTTCATTTGAAATGCTCTTCAATTTTAGGGTCTTATAGCTGAAAATAATTAGTAAATGCATGAAAAATAACAAATGAAGTCAGAAAGGATTGAAAAATGACGATGTGGCTTTGAATGGTGCATTTTGAACACACAAAAAGTCAGGAGTTCAAATAAGTTTAAAAAAATGTAATCCCTTTGTAACAGACGAGTTTCCGTATGAAATCCTGATACTTTGAAAGAGATTGTCCGTTTTGTACACGAAGTGCATCCAGTTTTTGCCGTAACCGTCTCAACTTTCTTGCACATCCTATGTGGATGAAATGATGATACCATGCCAACTTCCAACCTTTTCAGAGTTCATTTGAAATGCTTTTCAATTTTATGGTCTTATAGCTCAAAATAATTAGTAAATGCATGAAAAATAACAAATGAAGTCAGAAAGGATTGAAAAATGACGATGTGGCTTTGAATGGTGCATTTTGAACAAACAAAAAGTCAGGAGTTCAAATAAGTTTTAAAAAATGAAATCCCTTTGTAACAGACAAGTTTCCGTATGAAATCGTGATACATTGAAAGAGATTGTCCGTTTTGTACACGAAGTGCATCCAGTTTTTGCCGTAACCCTCTCAACTTTCTTGCACAACCTATGTGGATGAAATGATGATACCATGCCAACTTCCAACCTTTTCAGAGTTCATTTGAAATGCTTTTCAATTTTATGGTCTTATAACTCAAAATAATTAGTAAATGCATGAAAAATAACAATTGAAGTCAGAAAGGATTGGAAAATGATGATGTGGCTTTGAATGGTGCATTTTGAACACACAAAAAGTCAGGAGTTCAAATAAGTTTAAAAAAATGAAATCCCTTTGTAACAGACGAGTTTCCGTATGAAATCCTGATACTTTGAAAGAGATTGTCCGTTTTGTACACGAAGTGCATCCAGTTTTTGCCGTAACCCTCTCAACTTTCTTGCACATGCTATGTGGATGAAATGATGATACCATGCCAACTTTCAACCTTTTCAGAGTTCATTTGAAATGCTTTTCAATTTTAGGGTCTTATAGCTCAAAATAATTACTAAATGCATGAAAAATAACAAATGAAGTCAGGAAAGATTGAAAAATGATGATGTGGCTTTGAATGGTGCATTTTGAACACACAAAAAGTCAGGAGTTCAAATAAGTTTAAAAAAATGAAATCCCTTTGTAACAAACAAGTTTCCGTATGAAATCCTGATACATTGAAAGAGATTGTCCGTTTTGTACACGAAGTGCATCCAGTTTTTGCCGTAACCCTCTCAACTTTCTTGCACATGCTATGTGGATTAAATGATGACACCATGCCAACTTCCAACCTTTTCAGAGTTCATTTGAAATGCTTTTCAATTTTAGGGTCTTATAGCTCAAAATAATTAGTAAATGCAAGAAAAATAACAAATGAAGTCAGGAAGGATTGAAAAATGATGATGTGGCTTTGAATGGTGCATTTTGAACACACAAAAAGTCAGGATTTCAAATAAGTTTAAAAAAATGAAATCCCTTTGTAACAGACGAGTTTCCGTATGAAGTCGTGATACTTTGAAAGAGATTGTCCGTTTTGTACACGAAGTGCATCCAGTTTTTTCCGTAACCCTCTCAACTTTCTTGCACATCCTATGTGGATCAAATGATGATACCATGCCAACTTTCAACCTTTTCAGAGTTCATTTGAAATGCTTTTCAATTTTATGGTCTTATAGCTGAAAATAATTAGTAAATGCATGAAAAATAACAAAGGAAGTCAGAAAGGATTGAAAAATGATGATGTGGCTTTGAATGGTGCATTTTGAACACACAAAAAGTCAGGAGTTCAAATAAGTTTTTAAAAATGAAATCCCTTTGTAACAGACGAGTTTCCGTATGAAATCCTGATACTTTGAAAGAGATTGTCCGTTTTGTAACGAAGTGCATCCAGTTTTTGCCGTAACCCTCTTAACTTTCTTGCACATGCTATGTGGATGAAATGATGATACCATGCCAACTTTCAACCTTTTCAGAGTTCATTTGAAATGCTCTTCAATTTTAGGGTCTTATACCTCAAAATAATTAGTAAATGCATGAAAAATAACAAATGAAGTCAGAAAGGATTGAAAAATGACGATGTGGCTTTGAATGGTGCATTTTGAACACACAAAAAGTCAGGATTTCAAATAAGTTTAAAAAAATGAAATCCCTTTGTAACAGACGAGTTTCCGTATGAAGTCGTGATACTTTGAAAGAGATTGTCCGTTTTGTACACGAAGTGCATCCAGTTTTTTCCGTAACCCTCTCAACTTTCTTGCACATCCTATGTGGATGAAATGATGATACCATGCGAACTTCCAACCTTTTCAGAGTTCATTTGAAATGCTTTTCAATTTTATGGTCTTATAACTCAAAATAATTAGTAAATGCATGAAAAATAACAAATGAAGTCAGAAAGGATTGAAAAATGACGATGTGGCTTTGAATGGTGCATTTTGAACACACAAAAAGTCAGGAGTTCAAATAAGTTTAAAAAAATGAAATCCCTTTGTAACAGACGAGTTTCCGTATGAAATCCTGATACTTTGAAAGAGATTGTCCGTTTTGTACACGAAGTGCATCCAGTTTTTGCCGTAACCCTCTCAACTTTCTTGCACATGCTATGTGGATGAAATGATGATACCATGCCAACTTTCAACATTTTCAGAGTTCATTTGAAATGCTTTTCAATTTTAGGGTCTTATAGCTCAAAATAATTAGTAAATGCATGAAAAATAACAACTGAAGTCAGGAAGGATTGAAAAATGATGATGTGGCTTTGAATGGTGCATTTTGAACACACAAAAAGTCAGGAGTTCAAATAAGTTTAAAAAAATGAAATCCCTTTGTAACAGACAAGTTTCCGTATGAAATCCTGATACATTGAAAGAGATTGTCCGTTTTGTACACGAAGTGCATCCAGTTTTTGACGTAACCCTCTCAACCTTCTTGCACATCCTATGTGGATGAAATGATGATACCATGCCAACTTCCAACCTTTTCAGAGTTCATTTGAAATGCTTTTCAATTTTATGGTCTTATAACTCAAAATAATTAGTAAATGCATGAAAAATAACAAATGAAGTCAGAAAGGATTGAAAAATGATGATGTGGCTTTGAATGGTGCATTTTGAACACACAAAAAGTCAGGAGTTCAAATAAGTTAAAAAAATGAAATCCCTTTGTAACAGACGAGTTTCCGTATGAAATCCTGATACTTTGAAAGAGATTGTCCGTTTTGTACACGAAGTGCATCCAGTTTTTGCCGTAACCCTCTCAACTTTCTTGCACATGCTATGTGGATGAAATGATGATACCATGCCAACTTTCAACCTTTTCAGAGTTCATTTGAAATGCTTTTCAATTTTAGGGTCTTATAGCTCAAAATAATTAGTAAATGCATGAAAAATAACAAATGAAGTCAGGAAGGATTGAAAAATGATGATGTGGCTTTGAATGGTGCATTTTGAACACACAAAAAGTCAGGAGTTCAAATAAGTTTAAAAAAATGAAATCCCTTTGTAACAGACGTGTTTCCGTATGAAATCCTGATACTTTGAAAGAGATTGTCCGTTTTGTACACGAAGTGCATCCAGTTTTTGCCGTAACCCTCTCAACTTTCTTGCACATCCTATGTGGATGAAATGATGATACCATGCCAACTTTCAACCTTTTCAGAGTTCATTTGAAATGCTTTTCAATTTTAGGGTCTTATAGCTGAAAATAATTAGTAGATGCATGAAAAATAACACAGGAAGTCAGAAAGGATTGAAAAATGATGATGTGGCTTTGAATGGCGCATTTTGAACACACAAAAAGTCAGGAGTTCAAATAAGTTTTTAAAAATGAAATCCCTTTGTAACAGACGAGTTTCCGTATGAAGTCCTGATACTTTGAAAGAGATTGTCCGTTTTGTACACGAAGTGCATCCAGTTTTTGACGTAACCCTCTCAACCTTATTGCACATCCTATGTGGATGAAATGATGATACCATGCCAACTTCCAACCTTTTCAGAGTTCATTTGAAATGCTTTACAATTTTATGGTCTTATAACTCAAAATAATTAGTAAATGCATGAAAAATAACAAATGAAGTCAGAAAGGATTGAAAAATGATGATGTGGCTTTGAATGGTGCATTTTGAACACACAAAAAGTCAGGAGTTCAAATAAGTTTTTAAAAATGAAATCCCTTTGTAACAGACGAGTTTCCGTATGAAGTCCTGATACTTTGAAAGAGATTGTCCGTTTTGTACACGAAGTGCATCCAGTTTTTGCCGTAACCCTCTCAACTTTCTTGCACATCCTATGTGGATGAAATGATGATACCATGCCAACTTCCAACCTTTTCAGAGTTCATTTGAAATGCTTTTCAATTTTATGGTCTTATAACTCAAAATAATTAGTAAATGCATGAAAAATAACAAATGAAGTCAGAAAGGATTGAAAAATGATGATGTGGCTTTGAATGGTGCATTTTGAACACACAAAAAGTCAGGAGTTCAAATAAGTTTAAAAAAATGAAATCCCTTTGTAACAGACGTGTTTCTGTATGAAATCCTGATACTTTGAAAGAGATTGTCCGTTTTGTACAGGAAGTGCATCCAGTTTTTGCCGTAACCCTCTCAACTTTCTTGCACATGCTATGTGGATGAAATGATGATACCATGCCAACTTTCAACCTTTTCAGAGTTCATTTGAAATGCTTTTCAATTTTAGGGTCTTATAGCTCAAAATAATTAGTAAATGCATGAAAAATAACAAATGAAGTCAGGAAGGATTGAAAAATGATGATGTGGCTTTGAATGGTGCATTTTGAACACACAAAAAGTCAGGAGTTCAAATAAGTTTAAAAAAATGAATCCCTTTGTAACAGACGAGTTTCCGTATGAAGTCGTGATACTTTGAAAGAGATTGTCCGTTTTGTACACGAAGTGCATCCAGTTTTTGCCGTAACCCTCTCAACTTTCTTGCACATCCTATGTGGATCAAATGATGATACCATGCCAACTTTCAACCTTTTCAGAGTTCATTTGAAATGCTTTTCAATTTTAGGGTCTTATAGCTCAAAATAATTAGTAAATGCATGAAAAATAACAAATGAAGTCAGGAAGGATTGAAAAATGATGATGTGGCTTTGAATGGTGCATTTTGAACACACAAAAAGTCAGGAGTTCAAATAAGTTTAAAAAATGAATCCCTTTGTAACAGACGAGTTTCCGTATGAAGTCGTGATACTTTGAAAGAGATTGTCCGTTTTGTACACGAAGTGCATCCAGTTTTTTCCGTAACCCTCTCAACTTTCTTGCACATCCTATGTGGATCAAATGATGATACCATGCCAACTTTCAACCTTTTCAGAGTTCATTTGAAATGCTTTTCAATTTTATGGTCTTATAGCTGAAAATAATTAGTAAATGCATGAAAAATAACAAAGGAAGTCAGAAAGGATTGAAAAATGATGATGTGGCTTTGAATGGTGCATTTTGAACACACAAAAAGTCAGGAGTTCAAATAAGTTTTTAAAAATGAAATCCCTTTGTAACAGACGAGTTTCCGTATGAAATCCTGATACTTTGAAAGAGATTGTCCGTTTTGTAACGAAGTGCATCCAGTTTTTGCCGTAACCCTCTTAACTTTCTTGCACATGCTATGTGGATGAAATGATGATACCATGCCAACTTTCAACCTTTTCAGAGTTCATTTGAAATGCTCTTCAATTTTAGGGTCTTATACCTCAAAATAATTAGTAAATGCATGAAAAATAACAAATGAAGTCAGAAAGGATTGAAAAATGACGATGTGGCTTTGAATGGTGCATTTTGAACACACAAAAAGTCAGGATTTCAAATAAGTTTAAAAAAATGAAATCCCTTTGTAACAGACGAGTTTCCGTATGAAGTCGTGATACTTTGAAAGAGATTGTCCGTTTTGTACACGAAGTGCATCCAGTTTTTTCCGTAACCCTCTCAACTTTCTTGCACATCCTATGTGGATGAAATGATGATACCATGCGAACTTCCAACCTTTTCAGAGTTCATTTGAAATGCTTTTCAATTTTATGGTCTTATAACTCAAAATAATTAGTAAATGCATGAAAAATAACAAATGAAGTCAGAAAGGATTGAAAAATGACGATGTGGCTTTGAATGGTGCATTTTGAACACACAAAAAGTCAGGAGTTCAAATAAGTTTAAAAAAATGAAATCCCTTTGTAACAGACGAGTTTCCGTATGAAATCCTGATACTTTGAAAGAGATTGTCCGTTTTGTACACGAAGTGCATCCAGTTTTTGCCGTAACCCTCTCAACTTTCTTGCACATGCTATGTGGATGAAATGATGATACCATGCCAACTTTCAACATTTTCAGAGTTCATTTGAAATGCTTTTCAATTTTAGGGTCTTATAGCTCAAAATAATTAGTAAATGCATGAAAAATAACAACTGAAGTCAGGAAGGATTGAAAAATGATGATGTGGCTTTGAATGGTGCATTTTGAACACACAAAAAGTCAGGAGTTCAAATAAGTTTAAAAAAATGAAATCCCTTTGTAACAGACAAGTTTCCGTATGAAATCCTGATACATTGAAAGAGATTGTCCGTTTTGTACACGAAGTGCATCCAGTTTTTGACGTAACCCTCTCAACCTTCTTGCACATCCTATGTGGATGAAATGATGATACCATGCCAACTTCCAACCTTTTCAGAGTTCATTTGAAATGCTTTTCAATTTTATGGTCTTATAACTCAAAATAATTAGTAAATGCATGAAAAATAACAAATGAAGTCAGAAAGGATTGAAAAATGATGATGTGGCTTTGAATGGTGCATTTTGAACACACAAAAAGTCAGGAGTTCAAATAAGTTAAAAAAATGAAATCCCTTTGTAACAGACGAGTTTCCGTATGAAATCCTGATACTTTGAAAGAGATTGTCCGTTTTGTACACGAAGTGCATCCAGTTTTTGCCGTAACCCTCTCAACTTTCTTGCACATGCTATGTGGATGAAATGATGATACCATGCCAACTTTCAACCTTTTCAGAGTTCATTTGAAATGCTTTTCAATTTTAGGGTCTTATAGCTCAAAATAATTAGTAAATGCATGAAAAATAACAAATGAAGTCAGGAAGGATTGAAAAATGATGATGTGGCTTTGAATGGTGCATTTTGAACACACAAAAAGTCAGGAGTTCAAATAAGTTTAAAAAAATGAAATCCCTTTGTAACAGACGTGTTTCCGTATGAAATCCTGATACTTTGAAAGAGATTGTCCGTTTTGTACACGAAGTGCATCCAGTTTTTGCCGTAACCCTCTCAACTTTCTTGCACATCCTATGTGGATGAAATGATGATACCATGCCAACTTTCAACCTTTTCAGAGTTCATTTGAAATGCTTTTCAATTTTAGGGTCTTATAGCTGAAAATAATTAGTAGATGCATGAAAAATAACACAGGAAGTCAGAAAGGATTGAAAAATGATGATGTGGCTTTGAATGGCGCATTTTGAACACACAAAAAGTCAGGAGTTCAAATAAGTTTTTAAAAATGAAATCCCTTTGTAACAGACGAGTTTCCGTATGAAGTCCTGATACTTTGAAAGAGATTGTCCGTTTTGTACACGAAGTGCATCCAGTTTTTGACGTAACCCTCTCAACCTTATTGCACATCCTATGTGGATGAAATGATGATACCATGCCAACTTCCAACCTTTTCAGAGTTCATTTGAAATGCTTTACAATTTTATGGTCTTATAACTCAAAATAATTAGTAAATGCATGAAAAATAACAAATGAAGTCAGAAAGGATTGAAAAATGATGATGTGGCTTTGAATGGTGCATTTTGAACACACAAAAAGTCAGGAGTTCAAATAAGTTTTTAAAAATGAAATCCCTTTGTAACAGACGAGTTTCCGTATGAAGTCCTGATACTTTGAAAGAGATTGTCCGTTTTGTACACGAAGTGCATCCAGTTTTTGCCGTAACCCTCTCAACTTTCTTGCACATCCTATGTGGATGAAATGATGATACCATGCCAACTTCCAACCTTTTCAGAGTTCATTTGAAATGCTTTTCAATTTTATGGTCTTATAGCTCAAAATAATTAGTAAATGCATGAAAAATAACAAATGAAGTCAGAAAGGAT
Source organism: Aegilops tauschii subsp. strangulata (assembly GCF_002575655.3). Taxonomy (NCBI): domain Eukaryota; kingdom Viridiplantae; phylum Streptophyta; class Magnoliopsida; order Poales; family Poaceae; genus Aegilops; species Aegilops tauschii. The sequence continues at coordinate 58,441 of NW_027332686.1, forward strand.
TAAAAAATGACGATGTGGCTTTGAATGGTGCATTTTGAACAAAAAAAATTCAGGAGTTCAAATAAGTTTTAAAAAATGAAATCCCTTTGTAACAGACAAGTTTCCGTATGAAATCATGATACATTGAAAGAGATTGTCCGTTTTGTACACGAAGTGCATCCAGTTTTTGACGTAACCCTCTCAACCTTCTTGCACATCCTATGTGGATGAAATGATGATACCATGCCAACTTCCAACCTTTTCAGAGTTCATTTGAAATGCTTTACAATTTTATGGTCTTATAACTCAAAATAATTAGTAAATGCATGAAAAATAACAAATGAAGTCAGAAAGGATTGAAAAATGATGATGTGGCTTTGAATGGTGCATTTTGAACACACAAAAAGTCAGGAGTTCAAATAAGTTAAAAAAATGAACTCCCTTTGTAACAGACGAGTTTCCGTATGAAATCCTGATACTTTGAAAGAGATTGTCCGTTTTGTACACGAAGTGCATCCAGTTTTTGCCGTAACCCTCTCAACTTTCTTGCACATGCTATGTGGATGAAATGATGATACCATGCCAACTTTCAACCTTTTCAGAGTTCATTTGAAATGCTTTTCAATTTTAGGGTCTTATAGCTCAAAATAATTAGTAAATGCATGAAAAAAAAACAAATGAAGTTAGGAAGGATTGAAAAATGATGATCTGGCTTTGAATGGTGCATTTTGAACACACAAAAAGTCAGGAGTTCAAATAAGTTTTTAAAATGAAATCCCTTTGTAACAGACGAGTTTCCGTATGAAATCCTGATACTTTGAAAGAGATTGTCCGTTTTGTACACGAAGTGCATCCAGTTTTTGCCGTAACCCTCTTAACTTTCTTGCACATGATATGTGGATGAAATGATGATACCATGCCAACTTTCAACCTTTTCAGAGTTCATTTGAAATGCTCTTCAATTTTAGGGTCTTACAGCTCAAAATAATTAGTAAATGCATGAAAAATAACAAATGAAGTCAGAAAGGATTGAAAAATGACGATGTGGCTTTGAATGGTGCATTTTGAACACACAAAAAGTCAGGAGTTCAAATAAGTTTTAAAAAATGAAATCCCTTTGTAACAGACGAGTTTCCGTATGAAATCCTGATACTTTGAAAGAGATTGTCCGTTTTGTACACGAAGTGCATCCAGTTTTTGCCGTAACCCTCTCAACATTCTTGCACATCCTATGTGGATGAAATGATGATACCATGCCAACTTCCAACCTTTTCAGAGTTCATTTGAAATGCTTTTCAATTTTATGGTCTTATAGCTCAAAATAATTAGTAAATGCATGAAAAATAACAAATGAAGTCAGAAAGGATTAAAAAATGACGATGTGGCTTTGAATGGTGCATTTTGAACAAAAAAAAGTGAGGAGTTCAAATAAGTTTTAAAAAATGAAATACCTTTGTAACAGACAAGTTTCCGTATGAAATCATGATACATTGAAAGAGATTGTCCGTTTTGTACACGAAGTGCATCCAGTTTTTGACGTAACCCTCTCAACCTTCTTGCACATCCTATGTGGATGAAATGATGATACCATGCCAACTTCCAACCTTTTCAGAGTTCATTTGAAATGCTTTTCAATTTTATGGTCTTATAACTCAAAATAATTAGTAAATGCATGAAAAATAACAAATGAAGTCAGAAAGGATTGAAAAATGATGATGTGGCTTTGAATGGTGCATTTTGAACACACAAAAAGTCAGGAGTTCAAATAAGTTAAAAAAATGAAATCCCTTTGTAACAGACGAGTTTCCGTATGAAATCCTGATACTTTGAAAGAGATTGTCCGTTTTGTACACGAAGTGCATCCAGTTTTTGCCGTAACCCTCTCAACTTTCTTGCACATGCTATGTGGATGAAATGATGATACCATGCCAACTTTCAACCTTTTCAGAGTTCATTTGAAATGCTTTTCAATTTTTGGGTCTTATAGCTCAAAATAATTAGTAAATGCATGAAAAAAAAAACAAATGAAGTTAGGAAGGATTGAAAAATGATGATGTGGCTTTGAATGGTGCATTTTGAACACACAAAAAGTCAGGAGTTCAAATAAGTTTTTAAAATGAAATCCCTTTGTAATAGACGAGTTTCCATATGAAATCCTGATACTTTGAAAGAGATTGTCCGTTTTGTACACGAAGTGCATCCAGTTTTTGCCGTAACCCTCTTAACTTTCTTGCACATGATATGTGGATGAAATGATGATTACCATGCCAACTTTCAACCTTTTCAGAGTTCATTTGAAATGCTCTTCAATTTTAGGGTCTTACAGCTCAAAATAATTAGTAAATGCATGAAAAATAACAAATGAAGTCAGAAAGGATTGAAAAATGACGATGTGGCTTTGAATGGTGCATTTTGAACACACAAAAAGTCAGGAGTTCAAATAAGTTTTAAAAAATGAAATCCCTTTGTAACAGACAAGTTTCCGTATGAAATCATGATACATTGAAAGAGATTGTCCGTTTTGTACACGAAGTGCATCCTGTTTTTGACGTAACCCTCTCAACCTTCTTGCACATCCTATGTGGATGAAATGATGATACCATACCAACTTCCAACCTTTTCAGAGTTCATTTGAAATGCTTTTCAATTTTATGGTCTTATAACTCAAAATAATTAGTAAATGCATGAAAAATAACAAATGAAGTCAGAAAGGATTGAAAAATGATGATGTGGCTTTGAATGGTGCATTTTGAACACACAAAAAGTCAGGAGTTCAAATAAGTTAAAAAAATGAAATCCCTTTGTAACAGACGAGTTTCCGTATGAAATCCTGATACTTTGAAAGAGATTGTCCGTTTTGTACACGAAGTGCATCCAGTTTTTGCCGTAACCCTCTCAACTTTCTTGCACATGCTATGTGGATGAAATGATGATACCATGCCAACTTTCAACCTTTTCAGAGTTCATTTGAAATGCTTTTCAATTTTAGGGTCTTATAGCTCAAAATAATTAGTAAATGCATGAAAAAAAAACAAATGAAGTTAGGAAGGATTGAAAAATGATGATGTGGCTTTGAATGGTGCATTTTGAACACACAAAAAGTCAGGAGTTCAAATAAGTTTTTAAAATGAAATCCCTTTGTAACAGACGAGTTTCCGTATGAAATCCTGATACTTTGAAAGAGATTGTCCGTTTTGTACACGAAGTGCATCCAGTTTTTGCCGTAACCCTCTTAACTTTCTTGCACATGATATGTGGATGAAATGATGATACCATGCCAACTTTCAACCTTTTCAGAGTTCATTTGAAATGCTCTTCAATTTTAGGGTCTTACAGCTCAAAATAATTAGTAAATGCATGAAAAATAACAAATGAAGTCAGAAAGGATTGAAAAATGACGATGTGGCTTTGAATGGTGCATTTTGAACACACAAAAAGTCAGGAGTTCAAATAAGTTTTAAAAAAATGAAATCCCTTTGTAACAGACGAGTTTCCGTATGAAATCCTGATACTTTGAAAGAGATTGTCCGTTTTGTACACGAAGTGCATCCAGTTTTTGCCGTAACCCTCTCAACATTCTTGCACATCCTATGTGGATGAAATGATGATACCATGCCAACTTCCAACCTTTTCAGAGTTCATTTGAAATGCTTTTCAATTTTATGGTCTTATAGCTCAAAATAATTAGTAAATGCATGAAAAATAACAAATGAAGTCAGAAAGGATTAAAAAATGACGATGTGGCTTTGAATGGTGCATTTTGAACAAAAAAAATTCAGGAGTTCAAATAAGTTTTAAAAAATGAAATCCCTTTGTAACAGACAAGTTTCCGTATGAAATCATGATACATTGAAAGAGATTGTCCGTTTTGTACACGAAGTGCATCCAGTTTTTGACGTAACCCTCTCAACCTTCTTGCACATCCTATGTGGATGAAATGATGATACCATGCCAACTTCCAACCTTTTCAGAGTTCATTTGAAATGCTTTACAATTTTATGGTCTTATAACTCAAAATAATTAGTAAATGCATGAAAAATAACAAATGAAGTCAGAAAGGATTGAAAAATGATGATGTGGCTTTGAATGGTGCATTTTGAACACACAAAAAGTCAGGAGTTCAAATAAGTTAAAAAAATGAAATCCCTTTGTAACAGACGAGTTTCCGTATGAAATCCTGATACTTTGAAAGAGATTGTCCGTTTTGTACACGAAGTGCATCCAGTTTTTGCCGTAACCCTCTCAACTTTCTTGCACATGCTATGTGGATGAAATGATGATACCATGCCAACTTTCAACCTTTTCAGAGTTCATTTGAAATGCTTTTCAATTTTAGGGTCTTATAGCTCAAAATAATTAGTAAATGCATGAAAAATAACAAATGAAGTCAGGAAGGATTGAAAAATGATGATGTGGCTTTGAATGGTGCATTTTGAACACACAAAAAGTCAGGAGTTCAAATAAGTTTAAAAAAATGAAATCCCTTTGTAACAGACGTGTTTCCGTATGAAATCCTGATACTTTGAAAGAGATTGTCCGTTTTGTACACGAAGTGCATCCAGTTTTTGCCGTAACCCTCTCAACTTTCTTGCACATCCTATGTGGATGAAATGATGATACCATGCCAACTTTCAACCTTTTCAGAGTTCATTTGAAATGCTTTTCAATTTTAGGGTCTTATAGCTGAAAATAATTAGTAAATGCATGAAAAAAAACACAGGAAGTCAGAAAGGATTGAAAAATGAATATGTGGCTTTGAATGGTGCATTTTGAACACACAAAAAGTCAGGAGTTCAAATAAGTTTTTAAAAATGAAATCCCTTTGTAACAGACGAGTTTCCGTATGAAGTCCTGATACTTTGAAAGAGATTGTCCGTTTTGTACACGAAGTGCATCCAGTTTTTGCCGTAACCCTCTCAACTTTCTTGCACATCCTATGTGGATGAAATGATGATACCATGCCAACTTCCAACCTTTTCAGAGTTCATTTGAAATGCTTTTCAATTTTATGGTCTTATAACTCAAAATAATTAGTAAATGCATGAAAAATAACAAATGAAGTCAGAAAGGATTAAAAAATGATGATGTGGCTTTGAATGGTGCATTTTGAACACACAAAAAGTCAGGAGTTCAAATAAGTTTAAAAAAATGAAATCCCTTTGTAACAGACGAGTTTCCGTATGAAATCCTGATACTTTGAAAGAGATTGTCCGTTTTGTACACGAAGTGCATCCAGTTTTTGCCGTAACCCTCTTAACTTTCTTGCACATGATATGTGGATGAAATGATGATACCATGCCAACTTTCAACCTTTTCAGAGTTCATTTGAAATGCTCTTCAATTTTAGGGTCTTACAGCTCAAAATAATTAGTAAATGCATGAAAAATAACAAATGAAGTCAGAAAGGATTGAAAAATGACGATGTGGCTTTGAATGGTGCATTTTGAACACACAAAAAGTCAGGAGTTCAAATAAGTTTAAAAAAATGAAATCCCTTTGTAACAGACGAGTTTCCGTATGAAATCCTGATACTTTGAAAGAGATTGTCCGTTTTGTACACGAAGTGCATCCAGTTTTTGCCGTAACCCTCTCAACATTCTTGCACATCCTATGTGGATGAAATGATGATACCATGCCAACTTTCAACCTTTTCAGAGTTCATTTGAAATGCTTTTCAATTTTATGGTCTTATAGCTCAAAATAATTAGTAAATGCATGAAAAATAACAAATGAAGTCAGAAAGGATTAAAAAATGACGATGTGGCTTTGAATGGTGCATTTTGAACACACAAAAAGTCAGGAGTTCAAATAAGTTTTTAAAAATGAAATCCCTTTGTAACAGACGAGTTTCCGTATGAAGTCCTGATACTTTGAAAGAGATTGTCCGTTTTGTACACGAAGTGCATCCAGTTTTTGACGTAACCCTCTCAACCTTCTTGCACATCCTATGTGGATGAAATGATGATACCATGCCAACTTCCAACCTTTTCAGAGTTCATTTGAAATGCTTTACAATTTTATGGTCTTATAACTCAAAATAATTAGTAAATGCATGAAAAATAACAAATGAAGTCAGAAAGGATTGAAAAATGATGATGTGGCTTTGAATGGTGCATTTTGAACACACAAAAAGTCAGGAGTTCAAATAAGTTAAAAAAATGAAATCCCTTTGTAACAGACGAGTTTCCGTATGAAATCCTGATACTTTGAAAGAGATTGTCCGTTTTGTACACGAAGTGCATCCAGTTTTTGCCGTAACCCTCTCAACTTTCTTGCACATGCTATGTGGATGAAATGATGATACCATGATGATACCATGCCAACTTTCAACCTTTTCAGAGTTCATTTGAAATGCTTTTCAATTTTAGGGTCTTATAGCTCAAAATAATTAGTAAATGCATGAAAAATAACAAATGAAGTCAGAAAGGATTGAAAAATGATGATGTGGCTTTGAATGGTGCATTTTGAACACACAAAAAGTCAGGAGTTCAAATAAGTTTAAAAAAATGAAATCCTTTGTAACAGACGAGTTTCCGTATGAAATCCTGATACTTTGAAAGAGATTGTCCGTTTTGTACACGAAGTGCATCCAGTTTTTGCCGTAACCCTCTTAACTTTCTTGCACATGATATGTGGATGAAATGATGATACCATGCCAACTTTCAACCTTTTCAGAGTTCATTTGAAATGCTCTTCAATTTTAGGGTCTTACAGCTCAAAATAATTAGTAAATGCATGAAAAATAACAAATGAAGTCAGAAAGGATTGAAAAATGACGATGTGGCTTTGAATGGTGCATTTTGAACACACAAAAAGTCAGGAGTTCAAATAAGTTTAAAAAATGAAATCCCTTTGTAACAGACGAGTTTCCGTATGAAATCCTGATACTTTGAAAGAGATTGTCCGTTTTGTACACGAAGTGCATCCAGTTTTTGCCGTAACCCTCTAAACTTTCTTGCACAACCTATGTGGATGAAATGATGATACCATGCCAACTTCCAACCTTTTCAGAGTTCATTTGAAATGCTTTTCAATCTTTTATGGTCTTATAGCTCAAAATAATTAGTAAATGCATGAAAAATAACAAATGAAGTCAGAAAGGATTAAAAAATGACGATGTGGCTTTGAATGGTGCATTTTGAACAAAAAAAAGTGAGGAGTTCAAATAAGTTTTAAAAAATGAAATCCCTTTGTAACAGACAAGTTTCCGTATGAAATCATGATACATTGAAAGAGATTGTCCGTTTTGTAAACGAAGTGCATCCAGTTTTTGACGTAACCCTCTCAACCTTCTTGCACATCCTATGTGGATGAAATGATGATACCATGCCAACTTCCAACCTTTTCAGAGTTCATTTGAAATGCTTTTCAATTTTATGGTCTTATAACTCAAAATAATTAGTAAATGCATGAAAAATAACAAATGAAGTCAGAAAGGATTGAAAAATGATGATGTGGCTTTGAATGGTGCATTTTGAACACACAAAAAGTCAGGAGTTCAAATAAGTTAAAAAAATGAAATCCCTTTGTAACAGACGAGTTTCCGTATGAAATCCTGATACTTTGAAAGAGATTGTCCGTTTTGTACACGAAGTGCATCCAGTTTTTGCCGTAACCCTCTCAACTTTCTTGCACATGCTATGTGGATGAAATGATGATACCATGCCAACTTTCAACCTTTTCAGAGTTCATTTGAAATGCTTTTCAATTTTAGGGTCTTATAGCTCAAAATAATTAGTAAATGCATGAAAAATAACAAATGAAGTCAGGAAGGATTGAAAAATGATGATGTGGCTTTGAATGGTGCATTTTGAACACACAAAAAGTCAGGAGTTCAATAAGTTTAAAAAAATGAAATCCTTTGTAACAGACGTGTTTCCGTATGAAATCCTGATACTTTGAAAGAGATTGTCCGTTTTTGTACACGAAGTGCATCCAGTTTTTGCCGTAACCCTCTCAACTTTCTTGCACATCCTATGTGGATGAATGATGATACCATGCCAACTTTCAACCTTTTCAGAGTTCATTTGAAATGCTTTTCAATTTTAGGGTCTTATAGCTGAAAATAATTAGTAAATGCATGAAAAATAACACAGGAAGTCAGAAAGGATTGAAAAATGATGATGTGGCTTTGAATGGTGCATTTTGAACACACAAAAAGTCAGGAGTTCAAATAAGTTTTAAAAATGAAATCCCTTTGTAACAGACGAGTTTCCGTATGAAGTCTGATACTTTGAAAGAGATTGTCCGTTTTGTACACGAAGTGCATCCAGTTTTTGCCGTAACCCTCTCAACTTTCTTGCACATCCTATGTGGATGAAATGATGATACCATGCCAACTTCCAACCTTTTCAGAGTTCATTTGAAATGCTTTTTAATTTTATGGTCTTATAACTCAAAATAATTAGTAAATGCATGAAAAATAACAAATGAAGTCAGAAAGGATTGAAAAATGACGATGTGGCTTTGAATGGTGCATTTTGAACACACAAAAAGTCAGGAGTTCAGATAAGTTTTAAAAAATGAAATCCTTTGTAACAGACGAGTTTCCGTATGAAATCCTGATACATTGAAAGAGATTGTCCGTTTTGTACACGAAGTGCATCCAGTTTTTGCCGTAACCCTCTCAACTTTCTTGCACATCCTATGTGGATGAAATGATGATACCATGCCAACTTCAACCTTTTCAGAGTTCATTTGAAATGCTTTTCAATTTTATGGTCTTATAGCTCAAATAATTAGTAAATGCATGAAAAATAACAAATGAAGTCAGAAAGGATTAAAAAATGACGATGTGGCTTTGAATGGTGCATTTTGAACAAAAAAAAGTCAGGAGTTCAAATAAGTTTTAAAAAATGAAATCCCGTTGTAACAGACAAGTTTCCGTATGAAATCATGATACATTGAAAGAGATTGTCCGTTTTGTACACGAAGTGCATCCAGTTTTTGACGTAACCCTCTCAACCTTCTTGCACATCCTATGTGGATGAAATGATGATACCATGCCAACTTCCAACCTTTTCAGAGTTCATTTGAAATGCTTTAATATTTTATGGTCTTATAACTCAAAATAATTAGTAAATGCATGAAAAATAACAAATGAAGTCAGAAAGGATTGAAAAATGATGATGTGGCTTTGAATGGTGCATTTTGAACACACAAAAAGTCAGGAGTTCAAATAAGTTAAAAAAATGAAATCCCTTTGTAACAGACGAGTTTCCGTATGAAATCCTGATACTTTGAAAGAGATTGTCCGTTTTGTACACGAAGTGCATCCAGTTTTTGCCGTAACCCTCTCAACTTTCTTGCACATGCTATGTGGATGTAATGATGATACCATGCCAACTTTCAACCTTTTCAGAGTTCATTTGAAATGCTTTTCAATTTTAGGGTCTTATAGCTCAAAATAATTAGTAAATGCATGAAAAATAACAAATGAAGTCAGGAAGGATTGAAAAAATGATGATGTGGCTTTGAATGGTGCATTTTGAACACACAAAAAGTCAGGAGTTCAAATAAGTTTAAAAAATGAAATCCCTTTGTAACAGACGTGTTTCCGTATGAAATCCTGATACTTTGAAAGAGATTGTCCGTTTTGTACACGAAGTGCATCCAGTTTTTGCCGTAACCCTCTCAACTTTCTTGCACATCCTATGTGGATGAAATGATGATACCATGCCAACTTTCAACCTTTTCAGAGTTCATTTGAAATGCTTTTCAATTTTAGGGTCTTATAGCTGAAAATAATTAGTAAATGCATGAAAAATAACACAGGAAGTCCGAAAGGATTGAAAAATGATGATGTGGCTTTGAATGGTGCATTTTGAACACACAAAAAGTCAGGAGTTCAAATAAGTTTTTAAAAATGAAATCCCTTTGTAACAGACGAGTTTCCGTATGAAGTCCTGATACTTTGAAAGAGATTGTCCGTTTTGTACACGAAGTGCATCCAGTTTTTGCCGTAACCCTCTCAACTTTCTTGCACATCCTATGTGGATGAAATGATGATACCATGCCAACTTCCAACCTTTTCAGAGTTCATTTGAAATGCTTTTCAATTTTATGGTCTTATAACTCAAATAATTAGTAAATGCATGAAAAATAACAAATGAAGTCAGAAAGGATTGAAAAATGATGATGTTGGCTTTGAATGGTGCATTTTGAACACACAAAAAGTCAGGAGTTCAAATAAGTTTAAAAAAATGAAATCCCTTTGTAACAGACGTGTTTCCGTATGAAATCCTGATACTTTGAAAGAGATTGTCCGTTTTGTACAGGAAGTGCATCCAGTTTTTGCCGTAACCCTCTCAACTTTCTTGCACATGCTATGTGGATGAAATGATGATACCATCCAACCTTTCAACCTTTTCAGAGTTCATTTGAAATGCTTTTCAATTTTAGGGTCTTATAGCTCAAAATAATTAGTAAATGCATGAAAAATAACAAATGAAGTCAGGAAGGATTGAAAAATGATGATGTGGCTTTGAATGGTGCATTTTGACACACAAAAAGTCAGGAGTTCAAATAAGTTTAAAAAATGAAATCCCTTTGTAACAGACGAGTTTCCGTATGAAGTCGTGATACTTTGAAAGAGATTGTCCGTTTTGTACACGAAGTGCATCCAGTTTTTGCCGTAACCCTCTCAACTTTCTTGCACATCCTATGTGGATTGAAATGATGATACCATGCAACTTTCAACCTTTTCAGAGTTCTTTGAAATGCTTTTCAATTTAGGGTCTTATAGCTGAAAATAATTAGTAAATGCATGAAAAATAACACAGGAAGTCTGAAAGGATTGAAAAATGATGATGTGGCTTTGAATGGTGCATTTTGAACACACAAAAAGTCAGGAGTTCAAATAAGTTTTTAAAAATGAAATCCCTTTGTAACAGACGAGTTTCCGTATGAAGTCCTGATACTTTGAAAGAGATTGTCCGTTTTGTACACGAAGTGCATCCAGTTTTTGCCGTAACCCTCTCAACTTTCTTGCACATCCTATGTGGATGAAATGATGATACCATGCCAACTTCCAACCTTTTCAGAGTTCATTTTGAAATGCTTTTCAATTTTATGGTCTATAACTCAAAATAATTAGTAAATGCATGAAAAATAACAAATGAAGTCAGAAAGGATTGAAAAATGATGATGTGGCTTGAATGGTGCATTTTGAACACACAAAAAGTCAGGAGTTCAAATAAGTTTAAAAAATGAAATCCCTTTGTAACAGACGTGTTTCCGTATGAAATCCTGATACTTGAAAGAGATTGTCCGTTTTGTACAGGAAGTGCATCCAGTTTTTGCCGTGACCCTCTCAACTTTCTTGCACATGCTATGTGGATGAAATGATGATACCATCCAACCTTTCAACCTTTTCAGAGTTCATTTGAAATGCTTTTCAATTTTAGGGTCTTATAGCTCAAAATAATTAGTAAATGCATTGAAAAATAACAAATGAAGTCAGGAAGGATTGAAAATGATGATGTGGCTTTGAATGGTGCATTTTGAACACACAAAAAGTCAGGAGTTCAAATAAGTTTAAAAAAATGAAATCCTTTGTAACAGACGAGTTTCCGTATGAAGTCGTGATACTTTGAAAGAGATTATCCGTTTTGTACACGAAGTGCATCCAGTTTTTGCCGTAACCCTCTCAACTTTCTTGCACATCCTATGTGGATCAAATGATGATACCATGCCAACTTTCAACCTTTTCAGAGTTCATTTGAAATGCTTTTCAATGTTAGGGTCTTATAGCTGAAAATAATTAGTAAATGCATGAAAAATAACACAGGAAGTCAGAAAGGATTGAAAAATGATGATGTGGCTTTGAATGGTGCATTTTGAACACACAAAAAGTCAGGAGTTCAAATAAGTTTTTAAAAATGAAATCCCTTTGTAACAGACGAGTTTCCGTATGAAGTCCTGATACTTTGAAAGAGATTGTCCGTTTTGTACACGAAGTGCATCCAGTTTTTGCCGTAACCCTCTCAACTTTCTTGCACATCCTATGTGGATGAAATGATGATACCATGCCAACTTCCAACCTTTTCAGAGTTCATTTGAAATGCTTTTCAATTTTATGGTCTTATAACTCAAAATAATTAGTAAATGCATGAAAAATAACAAATGAAGTCAGAAAGGATTGAAAAATGATGATGTGGCTTTGAATGGTGCATTTTGAACACACAAAAAGTCAGGAGTTCAAATAAGTTTAAAAAAATGAAATCCCTTTGTAACAGACGTGTTTCCGTATGAAATCCTGATACTTTGAAAGAGATTGTCCGTTTTGTACAGGAAGTGCATCCAGTTTTTGCCGTAACCCTCTCAACTTTCTTGCACATGCTATGTGGATGAAATGATGATACCATCCAACCTTTCAACCTTTTCAGAGTTCATTTGAAATGCTTTTCAATTTTAGGGTCTTATAGCTCAAAATAATTAGTAAATGCATGAAAAATAAAAAATGAAGTCAGGAAGGATTGAAAAATGATGATGTGGCTTTGAATGGTGCATTTTGAACACACAAAAAGTCAGGAGTTCAAATAAGTTTAAAAAAATGAAATCCCTTTGTAACAGACGAGTTTCCGTATGAAGTCGTGATACTTTGAAAGAGATTGTCCGTTTGTACACGAAGTGCATCCAGTTTTTGCCGTAACCCTCTCAACTTTCTTGCACATCCTATGTGGATCAAATGATGATACCATGCCAACTTTCAACCTTTTCAGAGTTCATTTGAAATGCTTTTCAATTTTATGGTCTTATAGCTGAAAATAATTAGTAAATGCATGAAAAATAACAAAGGAAGTCAGAAAGGATTGAAAAAATGATGATGTGGCTTTGAATGGTGCATTTTGAACACACAAAAAGTCAGGAGTTCAAATAAGTTTTTAAAATGAAATCCCTTTGTAACAGACGAGTTTCCGTATGAAATCCTGATACTTTGAATGAGATTGTCCGTTTTTGTACACGAAGTGCATCCAGTTTTTGCCGTAACCCTCTTAACTTTCTTGCACATGCTATGTGGATGAAATGATGATACCATGCCAACTTTCAACCTTTTCGGAGTTCATTTGAAATGCTCTTCAATTTTAGGGTCTTATAGCTCAAAATAATTAGTAAATGCATGAAAAATAACAAATGAAGTCAGAAAGGATTGAAAAATGACGATGTGGCTTTGAATGGTGCATTTTGAACACACAAAAAGTCAGGAGTTCAAATAAGTTTTAAAATGAAATCCCTTTGTAACAGACGAGTTTCCGTATGAAATCCTCATACTTTGAAAGAGATTGTCCGTTTTGTACACGAAGTGCATCCAGTTTTTGCCGTAACCCTCTCAACTATCTTGCACATCCTATGTGGATGAAATGATGATAGCATGCCAACTTCCAACCTTTTCAGAGGTCATTTGAAATGCTTTTCAATTTTATGGTCTTATAGCTCAAAATAATTAGTAAATGCTTGAAAAATAAGAAATTGAAGTCAGAAAGGATTGAAAAATGACGATGTGGCTTTGAATGGTGCATTTTGAACAACAAAAAGTCAGGAGTTCAAATAAGTTTTAAAAAATGAAATCCCTTTGTAACAGACAAGTTTTCCGTATGAATCATGATACATTGAAAGAGATAGTCCGTTTTGTACACGAAGTGCATCCAGTTTTTGCCGTAACCCTCTCAACTTTCTTGCACAAGCTATGTGGATGAAATAATGATACCATGCCAACTTCCAACCTTTCCAGAGTTCATTTGAAATGCTTTTCAATTTTATGGTCTTATAACTCAAAATAATTAGTAAATGCATGAAAAATAACAAATGAAGTCAGAAAGGATTGAAAAATGATGATGTGGCTTTGAATGGTGCATTTTGAACACACAAAAAGTCAGGAGTTCAAATAAGTTTAAAAAAATGAAATCCCTTTGTAACAGACGAGTTTCCGTATGAAATCCTGATACTTTGAAAGAGATTGTCCGTTTTGTACACGAAGTGCATCCAGTTTTTGCCGTAACCCTCTCAACTTTCTTGCACATGCTATGTGGATGAAATGATGATACCATGCCAACTTTCAACCTTTTCAGAGTTCATTTGAAATGCTTTTCAATTTTAGGGTCTTATAGCTCAAAATAATTAGTAAATGCATGAAAAATAACAAATGAAGTCAGGAAGGATTGAAAAATGATGATGTGGCTTGAATGGTGCATTTTGAACACACAAAAAGTCAGGAATTCAAATCAGTTTAAAAAATGAAATCCCTTTGTAACAGACAAGTTTCCATATGAAATCCTGATACATTGAAAGAGATTGTCCGTTTTGTACACGAAGTGCATCCAGTTTTTGCCGTAACCCTCTCAACTTTCTTGCACATGCTATGTGGATGAAATGATGATACCATGCCAACTTTCAACCTTTTCAGAGTTCATTTGAAATGCTTTTCAATTTTAGGGTCTTATAGCTCAAAATAATTAGTAAATGCATGAAAATAACAAATGAAGTCAGAAGGATTGAAAAATGATGATGTGGCTTTGAATGGTGCATTTTGAACACACAAAAAGTCAGGAGTTGAAATAAGTTTTAAAAAATGAAATCCCTTTGTAACAGACGAGTTTCCGTATGAAGTCATGATACTTTGAAAGAGATTGTCCGTTTTGTACACGAAGTGCATCCAGTCTTTGCCGTAACCCTCTCAACTTTCTTGCACATCCTATGTGGATCAAATGATGATACCATGCCAACTTTCAACCTTTTCAGAGTTCATTTGAAATGCTTTTCAATTTTATGGTCTTATGGCTGAAAATAATTAGTAAATGCATGAAAAATAACAAAGGAAGTCAGAAAGGATTGAAAAATGATGATGTGGCTTTGAATGGTGCATTTAGAACACACAAAAAGTCAGGAGTTCAAATAAGTTTTTAAAAATGAAATCCCTTTGTAATAGACAAGTTTCCGTATGAAATCCTGATACATTGAAAGAGATTGTCCGTTTTGTACATGAAGTGCATCCAGTTTTTGCCGTAACCCTCTCAACTTTCTTGCACATGCTATGTGGATGAAATGATGATACCATGCCAACTTTCAACCTTTTCAGAGTTCATTTGAAATGCTTTTCAATTTTAGGGTCTTATAGCTCAAAATAATTAGTAAATGCATGAAAAATAACAAATGAAGTCAGGAAGGATTGAAAAATGATGATGTGGCTTTGAATGGTGCATTTTGAACACACAAAAAGTCAGGAGTTCAAATAAGTTTAAAAAAATGAAATCCCTTTGTAACAGACGAGTTTCCGTATGAAGTCGTGATACTTTGAAAGAGATTGTCCGTTTTGTACACGAAGTGCATCCAGTTTTTGCCGTAACCCTCTCAACTTTCTTGCACATCCTATGTGGATCAAATGATGATACCATGCCAACTTTCAACCTTTTCAGAGTTCATTTGAAATGCTTTTCAATTTTATGGTCTTATAGCTGAAAATAATTAGTAAATGCATGAAAAATAACAAAGGAAGTCAGAAAGGATTGAAAAATGATGATGTGGCTTTGAATGGTGCATTTTGAACACACAAAAAGTCAGGAGTTCAAATAAGCTTTTAAAAATGAAATCCCTTTGTAACAGACGAGTTTCCGTATGAAATCCTGATACTTTGAAAGAGATTGTCCGTTTTGTACACGAAGTGCATCCAGTTTTTGCCGTAACCCTCTTAACTTTCTTGCACATGCTATGTGGATGAAATGATGATACCATGCCAACTTTCAACCTTTTCGGAGTTCATTTGAAATGCTCTTCAATTTTAGGGTCTTATAGCTCAAAATAATTAGTAAATGCATGAAAAATAACAAATGAAGTCAGAAAGGATTGAAAAATGACGATGTGGCTTTGAATGGTGCATTTTGAACACACAAAAGTCAGGAGTTCAAATAAGTTTTAAAAATGAAATCCCTTTGTAACAGACGAGTTTCCGTATGAAATCCTCATACTTTGAAAGAGATTGTCCGTTTTGTACACGAAGTGCATCCAGTTTTTGCCGTAACCCTCTCAACTATCTTGCACATCCTATGTGGATGAAATGATGATAGCATGCCAACTTCCAACCTTTCAGAGGTCATTTGAAATGCTTTTCAATTTTATGGTCTTATAGCTCAAAATAATTAGTAAATGCATGAAAAATAAGAAATGAAGTCAGAAAGGATTGAAAAATGACGATGTGGCTTTGAATGGTGCATTTTGAACAAACAAAAAGTCAGGAGTTCAAATAAGTTTTAAAAAATGAAATCCCTTTGTAACAGACAAGTTTCCGTATGAAATCATGATACATTGAAAGGGATTGTCCGTTTTATACACGAAGTGCATCCAGTTTTTGCCGTAACCCTCTCAAACTTTCTTGCACAAGCTATGTGGATGAAATAATGATACCATGCCAACTTCCAACCTTTTCAGAGTTCATTTGAAATGCTTTTCAATTTTATGGTCTTATAACTCAAAATAATTAGTAAATGCATGAAAAATAACAAATGAAGTCAGAAAGGATTGAAAAATGATGATGTGGCTTTGAATGGTGCATTTTGAACACACAAAAAGTCAGGAGTTCAAATAAGTTTAAAAAAATGAAATCCCTTTGTAACAGACGAGTTTCCGTATGAAATCCTGATACTTTGAAAGAGATTGTCCGTTTTGTACATGAAGTGCATCTAGTTTTTGCCGTAACCCTCTCAACTTTATTGCACATGCTATGTGGATGAAATGATGATACCATGCCAACTTTCAACCTTTTCAGAGTTCATTTGAAATGCTCTTCAATTTTAGGGTCTTATAGCTCAAAATAATTAGTAAATGCATGAAAAATAACAAATGAAGTCAGGAAGGATTGAAAAATGATGATGTGGTGGCTTTGAATGGTGCATTTTGAACACACAAAAAGTCAGGAGTTCAAATCAGTTTTAAAAATGAAATCCCTTTGTAACAGACAAGTTTCCATATGAAATCCTGATACATTGAAAGAGATTGTCCGTTTTGTACACGAAGTGCATCCAGTTTTTGCCGTAACCCTCTCAACTTTCTTGCACATGCTATGTGGATGAAATGATGATACCATGCCAACTTTCAACCTTTTCAGAGTTCATTTGAAATGCTTTTCAATTTTAGGGTCTTATAGCTCAAAATAATTAGTAAATGCATGAAAAAGTAACAAATGAAGTCAGGAAGGATTGAAAAATGATGATGTGGCTTTGAATGGTGCATTTTTGAACACACAAAAAGTCAGGAGTTGAAATAAGTTTTAAAAAATGAAATCCCTTTGTAACAGACGAGTTTCCGTATGAAGTCGTGATACTTTGAAAGAGATTGTCCGTTTTGTACACGAAGTGCATCCAGTCTTTGCCGTAACCCTCTCAAATTTCTTGCACATCCTATGTGGATCAAATGATGATACCATGCCAACTTTCAACCTTTCAGAGTTCATTTGAAATGCTTTTCAATTTTATGGTCTTATGGCTGAAAATAATTAGTAAATGCATGAAAAATAACAAAGGAAGTCAGAAAGGATTGAAAATGATGATGTGGCTTTGAATGGTGCATTTAGAACACACAAAAAGTCAGGAGTTCAAATAAGTTTTTAAAAATGAAATCCCTTTGTAACAGACAGAGTTTCCGTATGAAATCCTGATACATTGAAAGAGATTGTCCGTTTGTACACGAAGTGCATCCAGTTTTTGCCGTAACCCTCTCAACTTTCTTGCACAAGCTATGTGGATGAAATAATGATACCATGCCAACTTCCAACCTTTCCAGAGTTCATTTGAAATGCTTTTCAATTTTATGGTCTTATAACTCAAATAATTAGTAAATGCATGAAAAATAACAAATGAAGTCAGAAAGGATTGAAAAATGATGATGTGGCTTTGAATGGTGCATTTTGAACACACAAAAAGTCAGGAGTTCAAATAAGTTTAAAAAATGAAATCCCTTTGTAACAGACGAGTTTCCGTATGAAATCCTGATACTTTGAAAGAGATTGTCCGTTTTGTACACGAAGTGCATCCAGTTTTGCCGTAACCCTCTCAACTTTCTTGCACATGCTATGTGGATGAAATGATGATACCATGCCAACTTTCAACCTTTTCAGAGTTCATTTGAAATGCTTTTCAATTTAGGGTCTTATAGCTCAAAATAATTAGTAAATGCATGAAAAATAACAAATGAAGTCAGGAAGGATTGAAAAATGATGATGTGGCTTTGAATGGTGCATTTTGAACACACAAAAAGGTCAGGAATTCAAATCAGTTTAAAAAAATGAAATCCCTTTGTAACAGACAAGTTTCCATATGAAATCATGATACATTGAAAGAGATTGTCCGTTTTGTACACGAAGTGCATCCAGTTTTTGCCGTAACCCGTCTGCAACTTTCTTGCACATGCTATGTGGATGAAATGATGATACCATGCCAACTTTCAACCTTTTCAGAGTTCATTTGAAATGCTTTTCAATTTTAGGGTCTTATAGCTCAAAAATAATTAGTAAATGCATGAAAAATAACAAATGAAGTCAGGAAGGATTGAAAAATGATGATGTGGCTTTGAATGGTGCATTTTGAACACACAAAAAGTCAGGAGTTGAAATAAGTTTTAAAAATGAAATCCCTTTGTAACAGACGAGTTTCCGTATGAAGTCATGATACTTTGAAAGAGATTGTCCGTTTTGTACACGAAGTGCATCCAGTCTTTGCCGTAACCCTCTCAACTTTCTTGCACATCCTATGTGGATCAAATGATGATACCATGCCAACTTTCAACCTTTTCAGAGTTCATTTGAAATGCTTTTCAATTTTATGGTCTTATGGCTGAAAATAATTAGTAAATGCATGAAAAATAACAAAGGAAGTCAGAAAGGATTGAAAAATGATGATGTGGCTTTGAATGGTGCATTTAGAACACACAAAAAGTCAGGAGTTCAAATAAGTTTTAAAAATGAAATCCCTTTGTAATAGACAAGTTTCCGTATGAAATCCTGATACTTTGAAAGAGATTGTCCGTTTTGTACACGAAGTGCATCCAGTTTTTGCCGTAACCCTCTCAACTTTCTTGCACATCCTATGTGGATCAAATGATGATACCATGCCAACTTTCAACCTTTTCAGAGTTCATTTGAAATGCTTTTCAATTTTATGGTCTTATAGCTGAAAATAATTAGTAAATGCATGAAAAATAACAAAGGAAGTCAGAAAGGATTGAAAAATGATGATGTGGCTTTGAATGGTGCATTTTGAACACACAAAAAGTCAGGAGTTCAAATAAGCTTTTAAAAATGAAATCCCTTTGTAACAGACGAGTTTCCGTATGAAATCCTGATACTTTGAAAGAGATTGTCCGTTTTGTACACGAAGTGCATCCAGTTTTTGCCGTAACCCTCTTAACTTTCATGCACATGCTATGTGGATGAAATGATGATACCATGCCAACTTTCAACCTTTTCGGAGTTCATTTGAAATGGTTTTCAATTTTAGGGTCTTATAGCTCAAAATAATTAGTAAATGCATGAAAAATAACAAATGAAGTCAGAAAGGATTGAAAAATGACGATGTGGCTTTGAATGGTGCATTTTGAACACACAAAAAGTCAGGAGTTCAAATAGGTTTTAAAAATGAAATCCCTTTGTAACAGACGAGTTTCCGTATGAAATCCTCATACTTTGAAAGAGATTGTCCGTTTTGTACACGAAGTGCATCCAGTTTTTGCCGTAACCCTCTCAACTATCTTGCACATCCTATGTGGATGAAATGATGATAGCATGCCAACTTCCAACCTTTTCAGAGGTCATTTGAAATGCTTTTCAATTTTATGGTCTTATAGCTCAAAATAATTAGTAAATGCATGAAAAATAAGAAATGAAGTCAGAAAGGATTGAAAAATGACGATGTGGCTTTGAATGGTGCATTTTGAACAAACAAAAAGTCAGGAGTTCAAATAAGTTTTAAAAAATGAAATCCCTTTGTAACAGACAAGTTTCCGTATGAAATCATGATACATTGAAAGAGATTGTCCGTTTTATACACGAAGTGCATCCAGTTTTTGCCGTAACCCTCTCAACTTTCTTGCACAAGCTATGTGGATGAAATAATGATACCATGCCAACTTCCAACCTTTTCAGAGTTCATTTGAAATGCTTTTCAATTTTATGGTCTTATAACTCAAAATAATTAGTAAATGCATGAAAAATAACAAATGAAGTCAGAAAGGATTGAAAAATGATGATGTGGCTTTGAATGGTGCATTTTGAACACACAAAAAGTCAGGAGTTCAAATAAGTTTAAAAAACTGAAATCCCTTTGTAACAGACGAGTTTCCGTATGAAATCCTGATACTTTGAAAGAGATTGTCCGTTTTGTACACGAAGTGCATCCAGTTTTTGCCGTAACCCTCTCAACTTTCTTGCACATGCTATGTGGATGAAATGATGATACCATGCCAACTTTCAACCTTTTCAGAGTTCATTTGAAATGCTTTTCAATTTTAGGGTCTTATAGCTCAAAATAATTAGTAAATGCATGAAAAATAACAAATGAAGTCAGGAAGGATTGAAAAATGATGATGTGGCTTTGAATGGTGCATTTTGAACACACAAAAAGTCAGGAGTTCAAATAAGTTTAAAAAAATGAAATCCCTTTGTAACAGACAAGTTTCCATATGAAATCCTGATACATTGAAAGAGATTGTCCGTTTTGTACACGAAGTGCATCCAGTTTTTGCCGTAACCCTCTCAACTTTCTTGCACATGCTATGTGGATGAAATGATGATACCATGCCAACTTTCAACCTTTTCAGAGTTCATTTGAAATGCTTTTCAATTTTAGGGTCTTATAGCTCAAAATAATTAGTAAATGCATGAAAAATAACAAATGAAGTCAGGAAGGATTGAAAAATGATGATGTGGCTTTGAATGGTGCATTTTGAACACACAAAAAGTCAGGAGTTGAAATAAGTTTTAAAAAATGAAATCCCTTTGTAACAGACGAGTTTCCGTATGAAGTCGTGATACTTTGAAAGAGATTGTCCGTTTTGTACACGAAGTGCATCCAGTCTTTGCCGTAACCCTCTCAAATTTCTTGCACATCCTATGTGGATCAAATGATGATACCATGCCAACTTTCAACCTTTTCAGAGTTCATTTGAAATGCTTTTCAATTTTATGGTCTTATGGCTGAAAATAATTAGTAAATGCATGAAAAATAACAAAGGAAGTCAGAAAGGATTGAAAAATGATGATGTGGCTTTGAATGGTGCATTTAGAACACACAAAAAGTCAGGAGTTCAAATAAGTTTTTAAAAATGAAATCCCTTTGTAACAGACAAGTTTCCGTATGAAATCCTGATACATTGAAAGAGATTGTCCGTTTTGTACACGAAGTGCATCCAGTTTTTGCCGTAACCCTCTCAACTTTCTTGCACATGCTATGTGGATGAAATGATGATACCATGCCAACTTTCAACCTTTTCAGAGTTCATTTGAAATGCTTTTCAATTTTAGGGTCTTATAGCTCAAAATAATTAGTAAATGCATGAAAACTAACAAATGAAGTCAGGAAGGATTGAAAAATGATGATGTGGCTTTGAATGGTGCATTTTGAACACACAAAAAGTCAGGAGTTCAAATAAGTTTTAAAAAATGAAATCCCTTTGTAACAGACGAGTTTCCGTATGAAGTCGTGATACTTTGAAAGAGATTGTCCGTTTTGTACACGAAGTGCATCCAGTTTTTGCCGTAACCCTCTCAACTTTCTTGCACATCCTATGTGGATCAAATGATGATACCATGCCAACTTTCAAGCTTTTCAGAGTTTATTTGAAATGCTTTTCAATTTTATGGTCTTATAGCTGAAAATAATTAGTAAATGCATGAAAAATAACAAAGGAAGTCAGAAAGGATTGAAAAATGATGATGTGGCTTTCAATGGTGCATTTTGAACACACAAAAAGTCAGGAGTTCAAATAAGTTTTTAAAAATGAAATCCCTTTGTAACAGACGAGTTTCCGTATGAAATCCTGATACTTTGAAAGAGATTGTCCGTTTTGTACACGAAGTGCATCCAGTTTTTGCCGTAACCCTCTTAACTTTCTTGCACATGCTATGTGGATGAAATGATGATACCATGCCAACTTTCAACCTTTTCAGAGTTCATTTGAAATGCTCTTCAATTTTAGGGTCTTATAGCTCAAAATAATTAGTAAATGCATGAAAAATAACAAATGAAGTCAAAAAGGATTGAAAAATGATGATGTGGCTTTGAATGGTGCATTTTGAACACACAAAAAGTCAGGAGTTCAAGTAAGTTTTAAAAAATGAAATCCCTTTGTAACAGACGAGTTTCCGTATGAAATCCTGATACTTTGAAAGAGATTGTACGTTTTGTACACGAAGTGCATCCAGTTTTTGCCGTAACCCTCTCAACTTTCTTGCACATCATATGTGGATGAAATGATGATACCATGCCAACTTCCAACCTTTTCAGAGTTCATTTGAAATGCTTTTCAATTTTAGGGTCTTATAGCTCAAAATAATTAGTAAATGCATGAAAAATAACAAATGAAGTCAGAAAGGATTGAAAAATGACGATGTGGCTTTGAATGGTGCATTTTGAACAAACAAAAAGTCAGGAGTTCAAATAAGTTTAAAAAAATGAAATCCCTTTGTAACAGACAAGTTTCCGTATGAAATCGTGATACATTGAAAGAGATTGTCCGTTTTGTACACGAAGTGCATCCAGTTTTTGCCGTAACCCTCTCAACTTTCTTGCACATCCTATGTGGATGAAATGATGATACCATGCCAACTTCCAACCTTTTCAGAGTTCATTTGAAATGCTTTTCAATTTTATGGTCTTATAACTCAAAATAATTAGTGAATGCATGAAAAATAACAAATGAAGTCAGAAAGGATTGAAAAATGATGATGTGGCTTTGAATGGTGCATTTTGAACACACAAAAAGTCAGGAGTTCAAATAAGTTTAAAAAAATGAAATCCCTTTGTAACAGACGTGTTTCCGTATGAAATCCTGATACTTTGAAAGAGATTGTCCGTTTTGTACACGAAGTGCATCCAGTTTTTGCCGTAACCCTCTCAACTTTCTTGCACATCCTATGTGGATGAAATGATGATACCATGCCAACTTTCAACCTTTTCAGAGTTCATTTGAAATGCTTTTCAATTTTAGGGTCTTATAGCTGAAAATAATTAGCAAATGCATTAAAAATAACACAGGAAGTCAGAAAGGATTGAAAAATGATGATGTGGCTTTGAATGGTGCATTTTGAACACACAAAAAGTCAGGAGTTGAAATAAGTTTTTAAAAATGAAATCCCTTTGTAACAGACGAGTTTCCGTATGAAGTCCTGATACTTTGAAAGAGATTGTCCATTTTGTACACGAAGTGGATCCAGTTTCTGCCGTAACCCTCTTAACTTTCTTGCACATGCTATGTGGATGAAATGATGATACCATGCCAACTTTCAACCTTTTCAGAGTTCATTTGAAATGCTCTTCAATTTTAGGGTCTTATAGCTCAAAATAATTAGTAAATGCATGAAAAATAACAAATGAAGTCAGAAAGGATTGAAAAATGACGATGTGGCTTTGAATGGTGCATTTTGAACACACAAAAAGTTAGGAGTTCAAATAAGTTTTAAAAAATGAAATCCCTTTGTAACAGACGAGTTTCCGTATGAAATCCTGATACTTTGAAAGAGATTGTCCGTTTTGTACACGAAGTGCATCCAGTTTTTGCCGTAACCCTCTCAACTTTCTTGCACATTCTATGTGGATGAAATGATGATACCATGCCAACTTCCAACCTTTTCAGAGTTCATTTGAAATGCTTTTCAATTTTATGGTCTTATAGCTCAAAATAATTAGTAAATGCATGAAAAATAACAAATGAAGTCAGAAAGGATTGAAAAATGACGATGTGGCTTTGAATGGTGCATTTTGAACACACAAAAAGTCAGGAGTTCAAATAAGTTTTTAAAAATGAAATCCCTTTGTAACAGACGAGTTTCCGTATGAAATCCTGATACTTTGAAAGAGATTGTCCGTTTTGTACACGAAGTGCATCCAGTTTTTGCTGTAACCCTCTCAACTTTCTTGCACATGCTATGTGGATGAAATGATGTTACCATGCCAACTTTCAACTTTTTCAGAGTTCATTTTAAATGCTTTTCAATTTTATGGTCTTATAGCTCAAAATAATTAGTAAATGCATGAAAAATAACAAATGAAGTCAGGAAGGATTGAAAAATGATGATGTGGCTTTGAATGGTGCATTTTGAACACACACAAAGTCAGGAGTTCAAATAAGTTTAAAAGAATGAAATCCCTTTGTAACAGACGTGTTTCCGTATGAGATCCTGATACTTTGAAAGAGATTGTCCGTTTTGTACACGAAGTGCATCCAGTTTTTGCCGTAACCCTCTCAACTTTCTTGCACATGCTATGTGGATGAATGATGATACCATGCCAACTTTCAACCTTTTCAGAGTTCATTTGAAATGCTCTTCAATTTTAGGGTCTTATAGCTCAAAATAATTAGTAAATGCATGAAAAATAACAAATGAAGTCAGGAAGGATTGAAAAATGATGATGTGGCTTTGAATGGTGCATTTTGAACACACAAAAAGTCAGGAGTTAAAATAAGTTTAAAAAATGAAATCCCTTTGTCACAGACGTGTTTCCGTATGAAATCCTGATACTTTGAAAGAGATTGTCCGTTTTGTACACGAAGTGCATCCAGTTTTTGCCGTAACCCTCTCAACTTTCTTGCACATGCTATGTGGCTGAAATGATGATACCATGCCAACTTTCAACCTTATCAGAGTTCATTTGAAATGCTTTTCAATTTTAGGGTCTTATAGCTCACAATAATTAGTAAATGCATGAAAAATAACAAATGAAGTCAGAAAGGATTGAAAAATGATGATGTGCCTTTGAATGGTGCATTTTGAACACACAAAAAGTCAGGAGTTCAAATAAGTTAAAAAAATGAAATCCCTTTGTAACAGACGAGTTTCCGTATGAAGTCGTGATACTTTGAAAGAGATTGTCCGTTTTGTACACGAAGTGCATCCAGTTTTTGCCGTAACCCTCTCAACTTTCTTGCACATCCTATGTGGATGAAATGATGATACCATGCCAACTTTCAACCTTTTCAGAGTTCTTTTGAAATGCTTTTCAATTTTATGGTCTTATAGCTGAAAATAATTAGTAAATGCATGAAAAATAACAAATGAAGTCAGAAAGGATTGAAAAATGATGATGTGGCTTTGAATGGTGCATTTTGAACACACAAAAAGTCAGGAGTTCAAATAAGTTTTTAAAAATGAAATCCCTTTGTAACAGACGAGTTTCCGTATGAAATCCTGATACTTTGAAAGAGATTGTCCGTTTTGTACACGAAGTGCATCCAGTTTTTGCCGTAACCCTCTCAACTTTCTTGCACATCCTATGTGGATGAAATGATGATACCATGCCAACTTCCAACCTTTTCAGAGTTCATTTGAAATGCTTTTCAATTTTATGGTCTTATAGCTCAAAATAATTAGTACATGCATGAAAAATAACAAATGAAGTCAGAAAGAATTGAAAAATGATGATGTGGCTTTGAATGGTGCATTTTGAACACACAAAAAGTCAGGAGTTCAAATAAGTTTTTAAAAATGAAATCCCTTTGTAACAGACGAGTTTCCGTATGAAATCCTGATACTTTGAAAGAGATTGTCCGTTTTGTACACGAAGTGCATCCAGTTTTTGCCGTAACCCTCTCAAATTTCTTGCACATGCTACGTGGATGAAATGATGATACCATGCCAACTTTCAACCTTTTCAGAGTTCATTTTAAATGCTTTTCAATTTTAGGGTCTTATAGCTCAAAATAATTAGTAAATGCATGAAAAATAACAAATGAAGTCAGGAAGGATTGAAAAATGATGATGTGGCTTTGAATGGTGCATTTTGAACACACAAAAAGTCAGGAGTTCAAATAAGTTTAAAAAAATGAAATCCCTTTGTAACAGACGTGTTTCCGTATGAGATCCTGATACTTTGAAAGAGATTGTCCGTTTTGTACACGAAGTGCATCCAGTTTTTGCCGTAACCCTCTCAACTTTCTTGCACATGCTATGTGGATGAAATGATGATACCATGCCAACTCTCAACCTTTTCAGAGTTCATTTGAAATGCTTTTCAATTTTAGGGTCTTATAGCTCAAAATAATTAGTAAATGCATGAAAAATAACAAATGAAGTCAGGAAGGATTGAAAAATGATGATGTGGCTTTGAATGGTGCATTTTGAACACACAAAAAGTCAGGAGTTCAAATAAGTTTAAAAAAATGAAATCCCATTGTAACAGACGTGTTTCCGTATGAAATCCTGATACTTTGAAAGAGATTGTCCGTTTTGTACACGAAGTGCATCCAGTTTTTGCCGTAATCCTCTCAACTTTCTTGCACATCCTATGTGGATGAAATGATGATACCATGCCAACTTTCAACCTTTTCAGAGTTCATTTGAAATGCTTTTCAATTTTAGGGTCTTATAGCTGAAAATAATTAGTAAATGCATGAAAAATAACAGAAGAAGTCAGAAAGGATTGAAAAATGATGATGTGGCTTTGAATGGTGCATTTTGAACACACAAAAAGTCAGGAGTTCAAATAAGTTTTTAAAAATGAAATCCCTTTGTAACAGACGAGTTTCCGTATGAAGTCCTGATACTTTGAAAGAGATTGTCCGTTTTGTACACGAAGTGCATCCAGTTTTTGCCGTAACCCTCTTAACTTTCTTGCACATGCTATGTGGATGAAATGATGATACCATGCCAACTTTCAACCTTTTCAGAGTTCATTTGAAATGCTTTTCAATTTTAGGGTCTTATAGCTCAAAATAATTAGTAAATGCATGAAAAATAACAAATGAAGTCAGGAAGGATTGAAAATTGATAATGTGGCTTTGAATGGTGCATTTTGAACACACAAAAAGTCAGGAGTTCAAATAAGTTTTTAAAAATGAAATCCCTTTGTAACAGACGAGTTTCCGTATGAAATCCTGATACTTTGAAAGAGATTGTTCGTTTTGTACACGAAGTGGATCCAGTTTTTGCCGTAACCCTCTTAACTTTCTTGCACATGCTATGTGGATGAAATGATGATACCATGCCAACTTCCAACCTTTTCAGAGTTCATTTGAAATGCTATTCAATTTTATGGTCTTATAGCTCAAAATAATTAGTAAATGCATGAAAAATAACAAATGAAGTCAGAAAGGATTGAAAAATGACGATGTGGCTTTGAATGGTGCATTTTGAACACACAAAATGTCAGGAGTTCAAATAAGTTTTAAAAAATGAAATCCCTTTGTAACAGACGAGTATCCGTATGATATCCTGATACTTTGAAAGAGATTGTCCGTTTTGTACATGAAGTGCATCTAGTTTTTGCCGTAACCCTCTCAACTTTATTGCACATGCTATGTGGATGAAATGATGATACCATGCCAACTTTCAACCTTTTCAGAGTTCATTTGAAATGCTTTTCAATTTTAGGGTCTTATAGCTCAAAATAATTAGTAAATGCATGAAAAATAACAAATGAAGTCAGGAAGGATTGAAAAATGATGATGTGGCTTTGAATGGTGCATTTTGAACACACAAAAAGTCAGGAGTTCAAATAAGTTTTAAAAAATGAAATCCCTTTGTAATAGACGAGTTTCCGTATGAAGTCGTGATACTTTGAAAGAGATTGTCCGTTTTGTACACGAAGTGCATCCAGTTTTTGCCGTAACCCTCTCAACTTTCTTGCACATCCTATGTGGATGAAATGATGATACCATGCCAACTTCCAACCTTTTCAGAGTTCATTTGAAATGCTATTCAATTTTAGGGTCTTGTAGCTCAAAATAATTAGTAAATGCATGAAAAATAACAAATGAAGTCAGAAAGGATTGAAAAATGATGATGTGGCTTTGAATGGTGCATTTTGAACACACAAAAAGTCAGGAGTTCAAATAAGTTTAAAAAAATGAAATCCCTTTGTAACAGACGAGTTTCCGTATGAAATCCTGATACTTTGAAAGAGATTGTCCGTTTTGTACACGAAGTGCATCCAGTTTTTGCCGTAACCCTCTCAACTTTCTTGCACATGCTATGTGGATGAAATGATGATACCATGCCAACTTTCAACCTTTTCAGAGTTCATTTGAAATGCTTTTCAATTTTAGGGTCTTATAGCTCAAAATAATTAGTAAATGCATGAAAAATAACAAATGAAGTCAGGAAGGATTGAAAAATGATGATGTGGCTTTGAATGGTGCATTTTGAACACACAAAAAGTCAGGAGTTCAAATAAGTTTAAAAAAATGAAATCCCTTTGTAACAGACGAGTTTCCGTATGAAATCCTGATACTTTGAAAGAGATTGTCCGTTTTGTACACGAAGTGCATCCAGTTTTTGCCGTAACCCTCTCAACTTTCGTGCACATCCTATGTGGATGAAATGATGATACCATGCCAACTTTCAACCTTTTCAGAGTTCACTTGAAATGCTTTTCAATTTTAGGGTCTTATAGCTGAAAATAATTAGTAAATGCATGAAAAATAACAAAGGAAGTCAGAAAGGATTGAAAAATGATGATGTGGCTTTGAATGGTGCATTTTGAACACACAAAAAGTCAGGAGTTCAAATAAGTTTTTAAAAATGAAATCCCTTTGTAACAGACGAGTTTCCGTATGAAGTCCTGATACTTTGAAAGAGATTGTCCGTTTTGTACACGAAGTGCATCCAGTTTTTGCCGTAACCCTCTTAACTTTCTTGCACATGCTATGTGGATGAAATGATGATACCATGCCAACTTTCAAGCTTTTCAGAGTTCATTTGAAATGCTCTTCAATTTTAGGGTCTTATAGCTCAAAATAATTAGTAAATGCATGAAAAATAACAAATGAAGTCAGAAAGGATTGAAAAATGACGATGTGGCTTTGAATGGTGCATTTTGAACACACACAAAGTCAGGAGTTCAAATAAGTTTTAAAAAATGAAATCCCTTTGTAACAGACGAGTTTCCGTATGAAATCCTGATACTTTGAAAGAGATTGTCCGTTTTGTACACGAAGTGCATCCAGTTTTTGCCTTAACCCTCTTAACTTTCTTGCACATGCTATGTAAATGAAATGATGATACCATGCCAACTTTCAACCTTTTCAGAGTTCATTTGAAATGCTTTTCAATTTTAGGGTCTTATAGCTCAAAATAATTAGTAACTGCATGAAAAATAACAAATGAAGTCAGGAAGGATTTAAAAATCATGATGTGGCTTTGAATGGTGCATTTTGAATACACAAAAAGTCAGGAGTTCAAATAAGTTTTAGAAAATGAAATCCCTTTGTAACAGACGAGTTTCCGTATGAAGTCGTGATACTTTGAAAGAGATTGTCCGTTTTGTACACGAAGTGCATCCAGTTTTTGCCGTAACCCTCTCAACTTTCTTGCACATCCTATGTGGATGAAATGATGATACCATGCCAACTTTCAACCTTTTCAGAGTTCATTTGAAATGCTATTCAATTTTATGGTCTTATAGCTCAAAATAATTAGTAAATGCATGAAAAATAACAAATGAAGTCAGAAAGGATTGAAAAATGACGATGTGGCTTTGAATGGTGCATTTTGAACACACAAAATGTCAGGAGTTCAAATAAGTTTTAAAAAATGAAATCCCTTTGTAACAGACGAGTATCCGTATGATATCCTGATACTTTGAAAGAGATTGTTCGTTTTGTACACGAAGTGGATCCAGTTTTTGCCGTAACCCTCTTAACTTTCTTGCACATGCTATGTGGATGAAATGATGATACCATGCCAACTTCCAACCTTTTCAGAGTTCATTTGAAATTATTCAATTTTATGGTCTTATAGCTCAAAATAATTAGTAAATGCATGAAAAATAACAAATGAAGTCAGAAAGGATTGAAAAATGACGATGTGGCTTTGAATGGTGCATTTTGAACACACAAAAAGTCAGGAGTTCAAATAAGTTTTTAAAAATGAAATCCCTTTGTAACAGACGAGTTTCCGTATGAAATCCTGATACTTTGAAAGAGATTGTCCGTTTTGTACACGAAGTGCATCCAGTTTTTGCTGTAACCCTCTCAACTTTCTTGCACATGCTATGTGGATGAAATGATGTTACCATGCCAACTTTCAACCTTTTCAGAGTTCATTTTAAATGCTTTTCAATTTTATGGTCTTATAGCTCAAAATAATTAGTAAATGCATGAAAAATAACAAATGAAGTCAGGAAGGATTGAAAAATGATGATGTGGCTTTGAATGGTGCATTTTGAACACACACAAAGTCAGGAGTTCAAATAAGTTTAAAAGAATGAAATCCCTTTGTAACAGACGTGTTTCCGTATGAGATCCTGATACTTTGAAAGAGATTGTCCGTTTTGTACACGAAGTGCATCCAGTTTTTGCCGTAACCCTCTCAACTTTCTTGCACATGCTATGTGGATGAATGATGATACCATGCCAACTTTCAACCTTTTCAGAGTTCATTTGAAATGCTCTTCAATTTTAGGGTCTTATAGCTCAAAATAATTAGTAAATGCATGAAAAATAACAAATGAAGTCAGGAAGGATTGAAAAATGATGATGTGGCTTTGAATGGTGCATTTTGAACACACAAAAAGTCAGGAGTTAAAATAAGTTTAAAAAATGAAATCCCTTTGTCACAGACGTGTTTCCGTATGAAATCCTGATACTTTGAAAGAGATTGTCCGTTTTGTACACGAAGTGCATCCAGTTTTTGCCGTAACCCTCTCAACTTTCTTGCACATGCTATGTGGCTGAAATGATGATACCATGCCAACTTTCAACCTTATCAGAGTTCATTTGAAATGCTTTTCAATTTTAGGGTCTTATAGCTCACAATAATTAGTAAATGCATGAAAAATAACAAATGAAGTCAGAAAGGATTGAAAAATGATGATGTGCCTTTGAATGGTGCATTTTGAACACACAAAAAGTCAGGAGTTCAAATAAGTTAAAAAAATGAAATCCCTTTGTAACAGATGAGTTTCCGTATGAAGTCGTGATACTTTGAAAGAGATTGTCCGTTTTGTACACGAAGTGCATCCAGTTTTTGCCGTAACCCTCTCAACTTTCTTGCACATCCTATGTGGATGAAATGATGATACCATGCCAACTTTCAACCTTTTCAGAGTTCTTTTGAAATGCTTTTCAATTTTATGGTCTTATAGCTGAAAATAATTAGTAAATGCATGAAAAATAACAAATGAAGTCAGAAAGGATTGAAAAATGATGATGTGGCTTTGAATGGTGCATTTTGAACACACAAAAAGTCAGGAGTTCAAATAAGTTTTTAAAAATGAAATCCCTTTGTAACAGACGAGTTTCCGTATGAAATCCTGATACTTTGAAAGAGATTGTCCGTTTTGTACACGAAGTGCATCCAGTTTTTGCCGTAACCCTCTCAACTTTCTTGCACATCCTATGTGGATGAAATGATGATACCATGCCAACTTCCAACCTTTTCAGAGTTCATTTGAAATGCTTTTCAATTTTATGGTCTTATAGCTCAAAATAATTAGTACATGCATGAAAAATAACAAATGAAGTCAGAAAGAATTGAAAAATGATGATGTGGCTTTGAATGGTGCATTTTGAACACACAAAAAGTCAGGAGTTCAAATAAGTTTTTAAAAATGAAATCCCTTTGTAACAGACGAGTTTCCGTATGAAATCCTGATACTTTGAAAGAGATTGTCCGTTTTGTACACGAAGTGCATCCAGTTTTTGCCGTAACCCTCTCAACTTTCTTGCACATCCTATGTGGATGAAATGATGATACCATGCCAACTTCCAACCTTTTCAGAGTTCATTTGAAATGCTTTTCAATTTTATGGTCTTATAGCTCAAAATAATTAGTACATGCATGAAAAATAACAAATGAAGTCAGAAAGAATTGAAAAATGATGATGTGGCTTTGAATGGTGCATTTTGAACACACAAAAAGTCAGGAGTTCAAATAAGTTTTTAAAAATGAAATCCCTTTGTAACAGACGAGTTTCCGTATGAAATCCTGATACTTTGAAAGAGATTGTCCGTTTTGTACACGAAGTGCATCCAGTTTTTGCCGTAACCCTCTCAAATTTCTTGCACATGCTACGTGGATGAAATGATGATACCATGCCAACTTTCAACCTTTTCAGAGTTCATTTTAAATGCTTTTCAATTTTAGGGTCTTATAGCTCAAAATAATTAGTAAATGCATGAAAAATAACAAATGAAGTCAGGAAGGATTGAAAAATGATGATGTGGCTTTGAATGGTGCATTTTGAACACACAAAAAGTCAGGAGTTCAAATAAGTTTAAAAAAATGAAATCCCTTTGTAACAGACGTGTTTCCGTATGAGATCCTGATACTTTGAAAGAGATTGTCCGTTTTGTACACGAAGTGCATCCAGTTTTTGCCGTAACCCTCTCAACTTTCTTGCACATGCTATGTGGATGAAATGATGATACCATGCCAACTCTCAACCTTTTCAGAGTTCATTTGAAATGCTTTTCAATTTTAGGGTCTTATAGCTCAAAATAATTAGTAAATGCATGAAAAATAACAAATGAAGTCAGGAAGGATTGAAAAATGATGATGTGGCTTTGAATGGTGCATTTTGAACACACAAAAAGTCAGGAGTTCAAATAAGTTTAAAAAAATGAAATCCCATTGTAACAGACGTGTTTCCGTATGAAATCCTGATACTTTGAAAGAGATTGTCCGTTTTGTACACGAAGTGCATCCAGTTTTTGCCGTAATCCTCTCAACTTTCTTGCACATCCTATGTGGATGAAATGATGATACCATGCCAACTTTCAACCTTTTCAGAGTTCATTTGAAATGCTTTTCAATTTTAGGGTCTTATAGCTGAAAATAATTAGTAAATGCATGAAAAATAACAGAAGAAGTCAGAAAGGATTGAAAAATGATGATGTGGCTTTGAATGGTGCATTTTGAACACACAAAAAGTCAGGAGTTCAAATAAGTTTTTAAAAATGAAATCCCTTTGTAACAGACGAGTTTCCGTATGAAGTCCTGATACTTTGAAAGAGATTGTCCGTTTTGTACACGAAGTGCATCCAGTTTTTGCCGTAACCCTCTTAACTTTCTTGCACATGCTATGTGGATGAAATGATGATACCATGCCAACTTTCAACCTTTTCAGAGTTCATTTGAAATGCTTTTCAATTTTAGGGTCTTATAGCTCAAAATAATTAGTAAATGCATGAAAAATAACAAATGAAGTCAGGAAGGATTGAAAATTGATAATGTGGCTTTGAATGGTGCATTTTGAACACACAAAAAGTCAGGAGTTCAAATAAGTTTTTAAAAATGAAATCCCTTTGTAACAGACGAGTTTCCGTATGAAATCCTGATACTTTGAAAGAGATTGTTCGTTTTGTACACGAAGTGGATCCAGTTTTTGCCGTAACCCTCTTAACTTTCTTGCACATGCTATGTGGATGAAATGATGATACCATGCCAACTTCCAACCTTTTCAGAGTTCATTTGAAATGCTATTCAATTTTATGGTCTTATAGCTCAAAATAATTAGTAAATGCATGAAAAATAACAAATGAAGTCAGAAAGGATTGAAAAATGACGATGTGGCTTTGAATGGTGCATTTTGAACACACAAAATGTCAGGAGTTCAAATAAGTTTTAAAAAATGAAATCCCTTTGTAACAGACGAGTATCCGTATGATATCCTGATACTTTGAAAGAGATTGTCCGTTTTGTACATGAAGTGCATCTAGTTTTTGCCGTAACCCTCTCAACTTTATTGCACATGCTATGTGGATGAAATGATGATACCATGCCAACTTTCAACCTTTTCAGAGTTCATTTGAAATGCTTTTCAATTTTAGGGTCTTATAGCTCAAAATAATTAGTAAATGCATGAAAAATAACAAATGAAGTCAGGAAGGATTGAAAAATGATGATGTGGCTTTGAATGGTGCATTTTGAACACACAAAAAGTCAGGAGTTCAAATAAGTTTTAAAAAATGAAATCCCTTTGTAATAGACGAGTTTCCGTATGAAGTCGTGATACT
This sequence comes from Aegilops tauschii subsp. strangulata, assembly GCF_002575655.3. Classification (NCBI taxonomy): domain Eukaryota; kingdom Viridiplantae; phylum Streptophyta; class Magnoliopsida; order Poales; family Poaceae; genus Aegilops; species Aegilops tauschii. Next base: position 92,572 of record NW_027332686.1, read on the forward strand.
TTGAAAGAGATTGTCCGTTTTGTACACGAAGTGCATCCAGTTTTTGCCGTAACCCTCTCAACTTTCTTGCACATCCTATGTGGATGAAATGATGATACCATGCCAACTTCCAACCTTTTCAGAGTTCATTTGAAATGCTATTCAATTTTAGGGTCTTGTAGCTCAAAATAATTAGTAAATGCATGAAAAATAACAAATGAAGTCAGAAAGGATTGAAAAATGATGATGTGGCTTTGAATGGTGCATTTTGAACACACAAAAAGTCAGGAGTTCAAATAAGTTTAAAAAAATGAAATCCCTTTGTAACAGACGAGTTTCCGTATGAAATCCTGATACTTTGAAAGAGATTGTCCGTTTTGTACACGAAGTGCATCCAGTTTTTGCCGTAACCCTCTCAACTTTCTTGCACATGCTATGTGGATGAAATGATGATACCATGCCAACTTTCAACCTTTTCAGAGTTCATTTGAAATGCTTTTCAATTTTAGGGTCTTATAGCTCAAAATAATTAGTAAATGCATGAAAAATAACAAATGAAGTCAGGAAGGATTGAAAAATGATGATGTGGCTTTGAATGGTGCATTTTGAACACACAAAAAGTCAGGAGTTCAAATAAGTTTAAAAAAATGAAATCCCTTTGTAACAGACGAGTTTCCGTATGAAATCCTGATACTTTGAAAGAGATTGTCCGTTTTGTACACGAAGTGCATCCAGTTTTTGCCGTAACCCTCTCAACTTTCGTGCACATCCTATGTGGATGAAATGATGATACCATGCCAACTTTCAACCTTTTCAGAGTTCACTTGAAATGCTTTTCAATTTTAGGGTCTTATAGCTGAAAATAATTAGTAAATGCATGAAAAATAACAAAGGAAGTCAGAAAGGATTGAAAAATGATGATGTGGCTTTGAATGGTGCATTTTGAACACACAAAAAGTCAGGAGTTCAAATAAGTTTTTAAAAATGAAATCCCTTTGTAACAGACGAGTTTCCGTATGAAGTCCTGATACTTTGAAAGAGATTGTCCGTTTTGTACACGAAGTGCATCCAGTTTTTGCCGTAACCCTCTTAACTTTCTTGCACATGCTATGTGGATGAAATGATGATACCATGCCAACTTTCAAGCTTTTCAGAGTTCATTTGAAATGCTCTTCAATTTTAGGGTCTTATAGCTCAAAATAATTAGTAAATGCATGAAAAATAACAAATGAAGTCAGAAAGGATTGAAAAATGACGATGTGGCTTTGAATGGTGCATTTTGAACACACACAAAGTCAGGAGTTCAAATAAGTTTTAAAAAATGAAATCCCTTTGTAACAGACGAGTTTCCGTATGAAATCCTGATACTTTGAAAGAGATTGTCCGTTTTGTACACGAAGTGCATCCAGTTTTTGCCTTAACCCTCTTAACTTTCTTGCACATGCTATGTAAATGAAATGATGATACCATGCCAACTTTCAACCTTTTCAGAGTTCATTTGAAATGCTTTTCAATTTTAGGGTCTTATAGCTCAAAATAATTAGTAACTGCATGAAAAATAACAAATGAAGTCAGGAAGGATTTAAAAATCATGATGTGGCTTTGAATGGTGCATTTTGAACACACAAAAAGTCAGGAGTTCAAATAAGTTTTTAAAAATGAAATCCCTTTGTAACAGACGAGTTTCCGTATGAAGTCGTGATACTTTGAAAGAGATTGTCCGTTTTGTACACGAAGTGCATCCAGTTTTTGCCGTAACCCTCTCAACTTTCTTGCACATCCTATGTGGATGAAATGATGATACCATGCCAACTTTCAACCTTTTCAGAGTTCATTTGAAATGCTATTCAATTTTATGGTCTTATAGCTCAAAATAATTAGTAAATGCATGAAAAATAACAAATGAAGTCAGAAAGGATTGAAAAATGACGATGTGGCTTTGAATGGTGCATTTTGAACACACAAAATGTCAGGAGTTCAAATAAGTTTTAAAAAATGAAATCCCTTTGTAACAGACGAGTATCCGTATGATATCCTGATACTTTGAAAGAGATTGTCCGTTTTGTACATGAAGTGCATCTAGTTTTTGCCGTAACCCTCTCAACTTTATTGCACATGCTATGTGGATGAAATGATGATACCATGCCAACTTTCAACCTTTTCAGAGTTCATTTGAAATGCTTTTCAATTTTAGGGTCTTATAGCTCAAAATAATTAGTAAATGCATGAAAAATAACAAATGAAGTCAGGAAGGATTGAAAAATGATGATGTGGCTTTGAATGGTGCATTTTGAACACACAAAAAGTCAGGAGTTCAAATAAGTTTTAAAAAATGAAATCCCTTTGTAATAGACGAGTTTCCGTATGAAGTCGTGATACTTTGAAAGAGATTGTCCGTTTTGTACACGAAGTGCATCCAGTTTTTGCCGTAACCCTCTCAACTTTCTTGCACATCCTATGTGGATGAAATGATGATACCATGCCAACTTCCAACCTTTTCAGAGTTCATTTGAAATGCTATTCAATTTTAGGGTCTTATAGCTCAAAATAATTAGTAAATGCATGAAAAATAACAAATGAAGTCAGAAAGGATGGAAAAATGATGATGTGGCTTTGAATGGTGCATTTTGAACACACAAAAAGTCAGGAGTTCAAATAAGTTTAAAAAAATGAAATCCCTTTCTAACAGACGAGTTTCCGTATGAAATCCTGATACTTTGAAAGAGATTGTCCGTTTTGTACACGAAGTGCATCCAGTTTTTGCCGTAACCCTCTCAACTTTCTTGCACATGCTATGTGGATGAAATGATGATACCATGCCAACTTTCAACCTTTTCAGAGTTCATTTGAAATGCTTTTCAATTTTAGGGTCTTATAGCTCAAAATAATTAGTAAATGCATGAAAAATAACAAATGAAGTCAGGAAGGATTGAAAAATGATGATGTGGCTTTGAATGGTGCATTTTGAACACACAAAAAGTCAGGAGTTCAAATAAGTTTAAAAAAATGAAATCCCTTTGTAACAGACGAGTTTCCGTATGAAATCCTGATACTTTGAAAGAGATTGTCCGTTTTGTACACGAAGTGCATCCAGTTTTTGCCGTAACCCTCTCAACTTTCGTGCACATCCTATGTGGATGAAATGATGATACCATGCCAACTTTCAACCTTTTCAGAGTTCACTTGAAATGCTTTTCAATTTTAGGGTCTTATAGCTAAAAATAATTAGTAAATGCATGAAAAATAACAAAGGAAGTCAGAAAGGATTGAAAAATGATGATGTGGCTTTGAATGGTGCATTTTGAACACACAAAAAGTCAGGAGTTCAAATAAGTTTTTAAAAATGAAATCCCTTTGTAACAGACGAGTTTCCGTATGAAGTCCTGATACTTTGAAAGAGATTGTCCGTTTTGTACACGAAGTGCATCCAGTTTTTGCCGTAACCCTCTTAACTTTCTTGCACATGCTATGTGGATGAAATGATGATACCATGCCAACTTTCAAGCTTTTCAGAGTTCATTTGAAATGCTCTTCAATTTTAGGGTCTTATAGCTCAAAATAATTAGTAAATGCATGAAAAATAACAAATGAAGTCAGAAAGGATTGAAAAATGATGATGTGGCTTTGAATGGTGCATTTTGAACACACACAAAGTCAGGAGTTCAAATAAGTTTTAAAAAATGAAATCCCTTTGTAACAGACGAGTTTCCGTATGAAATCCTGATACTTTGAAAGAGATTGTCCGTTTTGTACACGAAGTGCATCCAGTTTTTGCCTTAACCCTCTTAACTTTCTTGCACATGCTATGTAAATGAAATGATGATACCATGCCAACTTTCAACCTTTTCAGAGTTCATTTGAAATGCTTTTCAATTTTAGGGTCTTATAGCTCAAAATAATTAGTAAATGCATGAAAAATAACAAATGAAGTCAGGAAGGATTGAAAAATGATGATGTGGCTTTGAATGGTGCATTTTGAACACACAAAAAGTCAGGAGTTCAAATAAGTTTAAAAAAATGAAATCCCTTTGTAACAGACGAGTTTCCGTATGAAGTCGTGATACTTTGAAAGAGATTGTCCGTTTTGTACACGATGTGCATCCAGTTTTTGCCGTAACCCTCTCAACTTTCTTGCACATGCTATGTGGATGAAATGATGATTCCATGCCAACTTTCAACCTTTTCAGAGTTCATTTGAAATGCTATTCAATTTTAGGGTCTTATAGCTCAAAATAATTAGTAAATGCATGAAAAATAACAAATGAAGTCAGGAAGGATTGAAAAATGATGATGTGGCTTTGAATGGTGCATTTTGAACACACAAAAAGTCAGGAGTTCAAATAAGTTTTAAAAAATGAAATCCGTTTGTAACAGACGAGTTTCCGTATGAAATCCTGTTACATTGAAAGAGATTGTCCGTTTTGTACACGAAGTGCATCCAGTTTTTGCCGTAACCCTCTCAACTTTCTTGCACATGCTATGTGGATGAAATGATGATACCATGCCAACTTTCAACCTTTTCAGAGTTCATTTGAAATGCTTTTCAATTTTAGGGTCTTATAGCTCAAAATAATTAGTAACTGCATGAAAAATAACAAATGAAGTCAGGAAGGATTTAAAAATCATGATGTGGCTTTGAATGGTGCATTTTGAACACACAAAAAGTCAGGAGTTCAAATAAGTTTTAGAAAATGAAATCCCTTTGTAACAGACGAGTTTCCGTATGAAGTCGTGATACTTTGAAAGAGATTGTCCGTTTTGTACACGAAGTGCATCCAGTTTTTGCCGTAACCCTCTCAACTTTCTTGCACATCTTATGTGGATGAAATGATGATACCATGCCAACTTTCAACCTTTTCAGAGTTCATTTGAAATGCTTTTCAATTTTATGGTCTTATAGCTGAAAATAATTAGTAAATGCATGAAAAATAACAAATGAAGTTAGAAAGGATTGAAAAATGATGATGTGGCTTTGAATGGTGCATTTTGAACACACAAAAAGTCAGGAGTTCAAATAAGTTTTTAAAATGAAATCCCTTTGTAACAGACGAGTTTCCGTATGAAATCCTGATACTTTGAAAGAGATTGTCCGTTTTGTACACGAAGTGCATCCAGTTTTTGCCGTAACCCTCTTAACTTTCTTGCACATGCTATGTGGATGAAATGATGATACCATGCCAACTTTCAACCTTTTCAGAGTTCATTTGAAATGCTTTTCAATTTTAGGGTCTTATAGCTCAAAATAATTAGTAAATGCATGAAAAATAACTAATGAAGTCAGGAAGGATTGAAAAATGATGATGTGGCTTTGAATGGTGCATTTTGAACACACAAAAAGTCAGGAGTTCAAATAAGTTTTAAAAAATGAAATCCCTTTGTAACAGACGAGTTTCCGTATGAAGTCGTGATACTTTGAAAGAGATTGTCCGTTTTGTACACGAAGTGCATTCAGTTTTTGCCGTAACCCTCTCAACTTTCTTGCACATCCTATGTGGATGAAATGATGATACCATGCGAACTTCCAACCTTTTCAGAGTTCATTTGAAATGCTATTCAATTTTAGGGTCTTATAGCTCAAAATAATTAGTAAATGCATGAAAAATAACAAATGAAGTCAGAAAGGATTGAAAAATGATGATGTGGCTTTGAATGGTGCATTTTGAACACACAAAAAGTCAGGAGTTCAAAAAAGTTTTAAAAAATGAAATCCCTTTGTAACAGGCGAGTTTCCGTATGAAATCCTGATACTTTGAAAGAGATTGTCCGTTTTGTACACGAAGTGCATCCAGTTTTTGCCGTAACCCTCTCAACTTTCTTGCACATGCTATGTGGATGAAATGATGATACCATGCCAACTTTCAACCTTTTCAGAGTTCATTTGAAATGCTATTCACTTTTAGGGTCTTATAGCTCAAAATAATTAGTAAATGCATGAAAAATAACAAATGAAGTCAGAAAGGATTGAAAAATGATGATGTGGCTTTGAATGGTGCATTTTGAACACACAAAAAGTCAGGAGTTCAAATAAGTTTTAAAAAATGAAATCCCATTGTAACAGACGAGTTTCCGTATGAAATCCTGTTACATTGAAAGAGATTGTCCGTTTTGTACACGAAGTGCATCCAGTTTTTGCCGTAACCCTCTTAACTTTCTTGCACATGCTATGTGGATGAAATGATGATACCATGCCAACTTTCAACCTTTTCAGAGTTAATTTGAAATGCTTTTCAATTTTATGGTCTTATAGCTGAAAATAATTAGTAAATGCATGAAAAATAACAAATGAAGTTAGAAAGGATTGAAAAATGACGATGTGGCTTTGAATGGTGCATATTGAACACACACAAAGTCAGGAGTTCAAATAAGTTTTAAAAAATGAAATCCCTTTGTAACAGACGAGTTTCCGTATGAAGTCGTGATACTTTGAAAGAGATTGTCCGTTTTGTACACGAAGTGCATCCAGTTTTTGCCGTAACCCTCTCAACTTTCTTGCACATCGTATGTGGATGAAATGATGATACCATGCCAACTTTCAACCTTTTCAGAGTTCATTTGAAATGCTTTTCAATTTTATGGTCTTATAGCTGAAAATAATTAGTAAATGCATGAAAAATAACAAATGAAGTTAGAAAGGATTGAAAAATGATGATGTGGCTTTGAATGGTGCATTTTGAACACACAAAAAGTCAGGAGTTCAAATAAGTTTTTAAAAATGAAATCCCTTTGTAACAGACGAGTTTCCGTATGAAATCCTGATACTTTGAAAGAGATTGTCCGTTTTGTACACGAAGTGCATCCAGTTTTTGCCGTAACCCTCTTAACTTTCTTGCACATGCTATGTGGATGAAATGATGATACCATGCCAACTTTCAACCTTTTCAGAGTTCTTTTGAAATGCTTTTCAATTTTAGGGTCTTATAGCTCAAAATAATTAGTAAATGCATGAAAAATAACAAATGAAGTCAGGAAGGATTGAAAAATGATTATGTGGCTTTGAATGGTGCATTTTGAACACACAAAAAGTCAGGAGTTCAAATAAGTTTTAAAAAATGAAATCCCTTTGTAACAGACGAGTTTCCGTATGAAGTCGTGATACTTTGAAAGAGATTGTCCGTTTTGTACACGAAGTGCATCCAGTTTTTGCCGTAACCCTCTCAACTTTCTTGCACATCCTATGTGGATGAAATGATGATACCATGCCAACTTCCAACCTTTTCAGAGTTCATTTGAAATGCTATTCAATTTTAGGGTCTTATAGCTCAAAATAATTAGTAAATGCATGAAAAATAACAAATGAAGTTAGAAAGGATTGAAAAATGATGATGTGGCTTTGAATGGTGCATTTTGAACACACAAAAAGCCAGGAGTTCAAAAAAGTTTTAAAAAATGAAATCCCTTTGTAACAGACGAGTTTCCGTATGAAATCCTGATACTTTGAAAGAGATTGTCCGTTTTGTACACGAAGTGCATCCAGTTTTTGCCGTAACCCTCTCAACTTTCTTGCACATGCTATGTGGATGAAATGATGATACCATGCCAACTTTCAACCTTTTCAGAGTTCATTTGAAATGCTATTCACTTTTAGGGTCTTATAGCTCAAAATAATTAGTAAATGCATGAAAAATAACAAATGAAGTCAGAAAGGATTGAAAAATGATGATGTGGCTTTGAATGGTGCATTTTGAACACACAAAAAGTCAGGAGTTCAAATAAGTTTTAGAAAATGAAATCCCTTTGTAACAGACGAGTTTCCGTATGAAATCCTGTTACATTGAAAGAGATTGTCCGTTTTGTACACGAAGTGCATCCAGTTTTTGCCGTAACCCTCTCAACTTTCTTGCACATGCTATGTGGATGAAATGATGATACCATGCCAACTTTCAACCTTTTCAGAGTTCATTTGAAATGCTTTTCAATTTTAGGGTCTTATAGCTCAAAATAATTAGTAAATGCATGAAAAATAACAAATGAAGTCAGGAAGGATTTAAAAATGATGATGTGGCTTCGAATGGTGCATTTTGAACACACAAAAAGTCAGGAGTTCAAATAAGTTTTAAAAAATGAAATCCCTTTGTAACAGACGAGTTTCCGTATGAAGTCGTGATACTTTGAAAGAGATTGTCCGTTTCGTACACGAAGTGCATCCAGTTTTTGCCGTAACCCTCTCAACTTTCTTGCACATCGTATGTGGATGAAATGATGATACCATGCCAACTTTCAACCTTTTCAGAGTTCATTTGAAATGCTTTTCAATTTTATGGTCTTATAGCTGAAAATAATTAGTAAATGCATGAAAAATAACAAATGAAGTTAGAAAGGATTGAAAAATGATGATGTGGCTTTGAATGGTGCATTTTGAACACACAAAAAGTCAGGAGTTCAAATAAGTTTTTAAAAATGAAATCCCTTTGTAACAGACGAGTTTCCGTATGAAATCCTGATACTTTGAAAGAGATTGTCCGTTTTGTACACGAAGTGCATCCAGTTTTTGCCGTAACCCTCTTAACTTTCTTGCACATGCTATGTGGATGAAATGATGATACCATGCCAACTTTCAACCTTTTCAGAGTTCATTTGAAATGCTTTTCAATTTTAGGGTCTTATAGCTCAAAATAATTAGTAAATGCATGAAAAATAACAAATGAAGTCAGGAAGGATTGAAAAATGATGATGTGGGTTTGAATGGTGCATTTTGAACACACAAAAAGTCAGGAGTTTAAATAAGTTTTAAAAAATGAAATCCCTTTGTAACAGACGAGTTTCCGTATGAAGTCGTGATACTTTGAAAGAGATTGTCCGTTTTGTACACGAAGTGCATCCAGTTTTTGCCGTAACCCTCTCAACTTTCTTGCACATCCTATGTGGATGAAATGATGATACCATGCCAACTTCCAACCTTTTCAGAGTTCATTTGAAATGCTATTCAATTTTAGGGTCTTATAGCTCAAAATAATTAGTAAATGCATGAAAAATAACTAATGAAGTCAGAAAGGATTGAAAAATGATGATGTGGCTTTGAATGGTGCATTTTGAACACACAAAAAGTCAGGAGTTCAAATAAGTTTAAAAAAATGAAATCCCTTTGTAACAGGCGAGTTTCCGTATGAAATCCTCATACTTTGAAAGAGATTGTCCGTTTTGTACACGAAGTGCATCCAGTTTTTGCCGTAACCCTCTCAACTTTCTTGCACATGCTATGTGGATGAAATGATGATACCATGCCAACTTTCAACCTTTTCAGAGTTCATTTGAAATGCTTTTCACTTTTAGGGTCTTATAGCTCAAAATAATTAGTAAATGCATGAAAAATAACAAATGAAGTCAGAAAGGATTGAAAAATGATGATGTGGCTTTGAATGGTGCATTTTGAACACACAAAAAGTCAGGAGTTCAAATAAGTTTTAAAAAATGAAATCCCATTGTAACAGACGAGTTTCCGTATGAAATCCTGTTACATTGAAAGAGATTGTCCGTTTTGTACACGAAGTGCATCCAGTTTTTGCCGTAACCCTCTTAACTTTCTTGCACATGCTATGTGGATGAAATGATGATACCATGCCAACTTTCAACCTTTTCAGAGTTAATTTGAAATGCTTTTCAATTTTATGGTCTTATAGCTGAAAATAATTAGTAAATGCATGAAAAATAACAAATGAAGTTAGAAAGGATTGAAAAATGACGATGTGGCTTTGAATGGTGCATTTTGAACACACACAAAGTCAGGAGTTCAAATAAGTTTTAAAAAATGAAATCCCTTTGTAACAGACGAGTTTCCGTATGAAGTCGTGATACTTTGAAAGAGATTGTCCGTTTTGTACACGAAGTGCATCCAGTTTTTGCCGTAACCCTCTCAACTTTCTTGCACATCGTATGTGGATGAAATGATGATACCATGCCAACTTTCAACCTTTTCAGAGTTCATTTGAAATGCTTTTCAATTTTATGGTCTTATAGCTGAAAATAATTAGTAAATGCATGAAAAATAACAAATGAAGTTAGAAAGGATTGAAAAATGATGATGTGGCTTTGAATGGTGCATTTTGAACACACAAAAAGTCAGGAGTTCAAATAAGTTTTTAAAAATGAAATCCCTTTGTAACAGACGAGTTTCCGTATGAAATCCTGATACTTTGAAAGAGATTGTCCGTTTTGTACACGAAGTGCATCCAGTTTTTGCCGTAACCCTCTTAACTTTCTTGCACATGCTATGTGGATGAAATGATGATACCATGCCAACTTTCAACCTTTTCAGAGTTCTTTTGAAATGCTTTTCAATTTTAGGGTCTTATAGCTCAAAATAATTAGTAAATGCATGAAAAATAACAAATGAAGTCAGGAAGGATTGAAAAATGATTATGTGGCTTTGAATGGTGCATTTTGAACACACAAAAAGTCAGGAGTTCAAATAAGTTTTAAAAAATGAAATCCCTTTGTAACAGACGAGTTTCCGTATGAAGTCGTGATACTTTGAAAGAGATTGTCCGTTTTGTACACGAAGTGCATCCAGTTTTTGCCGTAACCCTCTCAACTTTCTTGCACATCCTATGTGGATGAAATGATGATACCATGCCAACTTCCAACCTTTTCAGAGTTCATTTGAAATGCTATTCAATTTTAGGGTCTTATAGCTCAAAATAATTAGTAAATGCATGAAAAATAACAAATGAAGTCAGAAAGGATTGAAAAATGATGATGTGGCTTTGAATGGTGCATTTTGAACACACAAAAAGCCAGGAGTTCAAAAAAGTTTTAAAAAATGAAATCCCTTTGTAACAGACGAGTTTCCGTATGAAATCCTGATACTTTGAAAGAGATTGTCCGTTTTGTACACGAAGTGCATCCAGTTTTTGCCGTAACCCTCTCAACTTTCTTGCACATGCTATGTGGATGAAATGATGATACCATGCCAACTTTCAACCTTTTCAGAGTTCATTTGAAATGCTATTCACTTTTAGGGTCTTATAGCTCAAAATAATTAGTAAATGCATGAAAAATAACAAATGAAGTCAGAAAGGATTGAAAAATGATGATGTGGCTTTGAATGGTGCATTTTGAACACACAAAAAGTCAGGAGTTCAAATAAGTTTTAGAAAATGAAATCCCTTTGTAACAGACGAGTTTCCGTATGAAATCCTGTTACATTGAAAGAGATTGTCCGTTTTGTACACGAAGTGCATCCAGTTTTTGCCGTAACCCTCTCAACTTTCTTGCACATGCTATGTGGATGAAATGATGATACCATGCCAACTTTCAACCTTTTCAGAGTTCATTTGAAATGCTTTTCAATTTTAGGGTCTTATAGCTCAAAATAATTAGTAAATGCATGAAAAATAACAAATGAAGTCAGGAAGGATTTAAAAATGATGATGTGGCTTCGAATGGTGCATTTTGAACACACAAAAAGTCAGGAGTTCAAATAAGTTTTAAAAAATGAAATCCCTTTGTAACAGACGAGTTTCCGTATGAAGTCGTGATACTTTGAAAGAGATTGTCCGTTTTGTACACGAAGTGCATCCAGTTTTTGCCGTAACCCTCTCAACTTTCTTGCACATCGTATGTGGATGAAATGATGATACCATGCCAACTTTCAACCTTTTCAGAGTTCATTTGAAATGCTTTTCAATTTTATGGTCTTATAGCTGAAAATAATTAGTAAATGCATGAAAAATAACAAATGAAGTTAGAAAGGATTGAAAAATGATGATGTGGCTTTGAATGGTGCATTTTGAACACACAAAAAGTCAGGAGTTCAAATAAGTTTTTAAAAATGAAATCCCTTTGTAACAGACGAGTTTCCGTATGAAATCCTGATACTTTGAAAGAGATTGTCCGTTTTGTACACGAAGTGCATCCAGTTTTTGCCGTAACCCTCTTAACTTTCTTGCACATGCTATGTGGATGAAATGATGATACCATGCCAACTTTCAACCTTTTCAGAGTTCATTTGAAATGCTTTTCAATTTTAGGGTCTTATAGCTCAAAATAATTAGTAAATGCATGAAAAATAACAAATGAAGTCAGGAAGGATTGAAAAATGATGATGTGGGTTTGAATGGTGCATTTTGAACACACAAAAAGTCAGGAGTTTAAATAAGTTTTAAAAAATGAAATCCCTTTGTAACAGACGAGTTTCCGTATGAAGTCGTGATACTTTGAAAGAGATTGTCCGTTTTGTACACGAAGTGCATCCAGTTTTTGCCGTAACCCTCTCAACTTTCTTGCACATCCTATGTGGATGAAATGATGATACCATGCCAACTTCCAACCTTTTCAGAGTTCATTTGAAATGCTATTCAATTTTAGGGTCTTATAGCTCAAAATAATTAGTAAATGCATGAAAAATAACTAATGAAGTCAGAAAGGATTGAAAAATGATGATGTGGCTTTGAATGGTGCATTTTGAACACACAAAAAGTCAGGAGTTCAAATAAGTTTAAAAAAATGAAATCCCTTTGTAACAGACGAGTTTCCGTATGAAATCCTGATACTTTGAAAGAGATTGTCCGTTTTCTACACGAAGTGCATCCAGTTTTTGCCGTAACCCTCTCAACTTTCTTGCACATGCTATGTGGATGAAATGATGATACCATGCCAACTTTCAACCTTTTCAGAGTTCATTTGAAATGCTTTTCACTTTTAGGGTCTTATAGCTCAAAATAATTAGTAAATGCGTGAAAAATAACAAATGAAGTCAGGAAGGATTGAAAAATGATGATGTGGCTTTGAATGGTGCATTTTGAACACACAAAAAGTTAGGAGTTCAAATAAGTTTAAAAAATGAAATCCCTTTGTAACAGACCTGTTTCCGTATGAAATCCTGATACTTTGAAAGAGATTGTCCGTTTTGTACACGAAGTGCATCCAGTTTTTGCCGTAACCCTCTCAACTTTCGTGCACATCCTATGTGGATGAAATGATGATACCATGCCAACTTTCAACCTTTTCAGAGTTCATTTGAAATGCTTTTCAATTTTAGGGTCTTATAGCTCAAAATAATTAGTAAATGCATGAAAAATAACAAAGGAAGTCAGAAAGGATTGAAAAATGATGATGTGGCTTTGAATGGTGCATTTTGAACACACAAAAAGTCAGGAGTTCAAATAAGTTTTTAAAAATGAAATCCCTTTGTAACAGACGAGTTTCCGTATGAAGTCCTGATACTTTGAAAGAGATTGTCCGTTTTGTACACGAAGTGCATCCAGTTTTTGCCGTAACCCTCTTAACTTTCTTGCACATGCTATGTGGATGAAATGATGATACCATGCCAACTTTCAACCTTTTCAGAGTTCATTTGAAATGCTCTTCAATTTTAGGGTCTTATAACTCAAAATAATTAGTAAATGCATGAAAAATAACAAATGAAGTCACAAAGGATTGAAAAATGACGATGTGGCTTTGAATGCTGCATTTTGAACACACACAAAGTCAGGAGTTCAAATAAGTTTTAAAAAATGAAATCCCTTTGTAACAGACGAGTTTCCGTATGAAATCCTGATACTTTGAAAGAGATTGTCCGTTTTGTACACGAACTGCATCCAGTTTTTGCCGTAACCCTCTCAACTTTCTTGCACATCCTATGTGGATGAAATGATGATACCATGCCAACTTTCAACCTTTTCAGAATTCATTTGAAATGCTTTTCAATTTTATGGTCTTATAGCTGAAAATAATTAGTAAATGCATGAAAAATAACAAATGAAGTTAGAAAGGATTGAAAAATGATGATGTGGCTTTGAATGGTGCATTTTGAACACACAAAAAGTCAGGAGTTCAAATAAGTTTTTAAAAATGAAATCCCTTTGTAACAGACGAGTTTCCGTATGAAATCCTGATACTTTGAAAGAGATTGTCCGTTTTGTACACGAAGTGCATCCAGTTTTTGCCTTAACCCTCTTAACTTTCTTGCACATGCTATGTGGATGAAATGATGATACCATGCCAACTTTCAACCTTTTCAGAGTTCATTTGAAATGCTTTCCAATTTTAGGGTCTTATAGCTCAAAATAATTAGTAAATGCATGAAAAATAACAAATGAAGTCAGGAAGGATTGAAAAATGATGATGTGGGTTTGAATGGTGCATTTTGAACACACAAAAAGTCAGGAGTTCAAATAAGTTTTAAAAAATTAAATCCCTTTGTAACAGACGAGTTTCCGTATGAAGTCGTGATACTTTGAAAGAGATTGTCCGTTTTGTACACGAAGTGCATCCAGTTTTTGCCGTAACCCTCTCAACTTTCTTGCACATCCTATGTGGATGAAATGATGATACCATGCCAACTTCCAACCTTTTCAGAGTTCATTTGAAATGCTATTCAATTTTAGGGTCTTATAGCTCAAAATAATTAGTAAATGCATGAAAAATAACAAATGAAGTCAGAAAGGATTGAAAAATGATGATGTGGCTTTGAATGGTGCATTTTGAACACACAAAAAGTCAGGAGTTCAAATAAGTTTAAAAAATGAAATCCCTTTGTAACAGACGAGTTTCCGTATGAAATCCTGATACTTTGAAAGAGATTGTCCGTTTTGTACACGAAGTGCATCCAGTTTTTGCCGTAACCCTCTCAACTTTCTTGCACATGCTATGTGGATGAAATGATGATACCATGCCAACTTTCAACCTTTTCAGAGTTCATTTGAAATGCTTTTCAATTTTAGGGTCTTATAGCTCAAAATAATTAGTAAATGCATGAAAAATAACAAAGGAAGTCAGAAAGGATTGAAAAATGATGATGTGGCTTTGAATGGTGCATTTTGAACACACCAAAAGTCAGGAGTTTAAATAAGTTTTTAAAAATGAAATCCCTTTGTAACAGACGAGTTTCTGTATGAAGTCCTGATACTTTGAAAGAGATTGTCCGTTTTGTACACGAAGTGCATCCAGTTTTTGCCGTAACCCTCTTAACTTTCTTGCACATGCTATGTGGATGAAATGATGATACCATGCCAACTTTCAACCTTTTCAGAGTTCATTTGAAATGCTTTTCACTTTCAGGGTCTTATAGCTCAAAATAATTAGTAAATGCATGAAAAATAACAAATGAAGTCAGGAAGGATTGAAAAATGATGATGTGGCTTTGAATGGTGCATTTTGAACACACAAAAAGTTAGGAGTTCAAATAAGTTTAAAAAAATGAAATCCCTTTGTAACAGACGTGTTTCCGTATGAAATCATGATACTTTGAAAGAGATTGTCCGTTTTGTACACGAAGTGCATCCAGTTTTTGCCGTAACCCTCTCAACTTTCTTGCACATCCTATGTGGATGAAATGATGATACCATGCCAACTTTCAACCTTTTCAGAGTTCATTTGAAATGCTTTTCAATTTTATGGTCTTATAACTCAAAATAATTAGTGAATGCATGAAAAATAACAAAAAGTTAGAAAGGATTGAAAAATGACGATGTGGCTTTGAATGGTGCATTTTGAACACACTAAAAGTCAGGAGTTCAAATAAGTTTTAAAAAATGAAATCCCTTTGTAACAGACGAGTTTCCGTATGAAATCCTGATACTTTGAAAGAGATTGTCCGTTTTGTACACGAAGTGCATCCAGTTTTTGCCGTAACCCTCTCAACTTTCTTGCACATCCTATGTGGATGAAATGATGATACCATGCCAACTTCCAACCTTTTCAGAGTTCATTTGAAATGCTTTTCAATTTTATGGTCTTATAACTCAAAATAATTAGTAAATGCATGAAAAATAACAAAGGAAGTCAGAAAGGATTGAAAAATGATGATGTGGCTTTGAATGGTGCATTTTGAACACACAAAAAGTCAGGAGTTCAAATAAGTTTTTAAAAATGATATCCCTTTGTAACAGACGAGTTTCCGTATGAAGTCCTGATACTTTGAAAGAGATTGTCCGTTTTGTACACGAAGTGGATCCAGTTTTTGCCGTAACCCTCTTAACTTTCTTGCACATGCTATGTGGATGAAATGATGATACCATGCCAACTTTCAACCTTTTCAGAGTTCATTTGAAATGCTCTTCAATTTTAGGGTCTTATAGCTCAAAATAATTAGTAAATGCATGAAAAATAACAAATGAAGTCAGAAAGGATTGAAAAATGACGATGTGGCTTCGAATGGTGCATTTTGAACACACACAAAGTCAGGAGTTCAAATAAGTTTTAAAAAATGAAATCCCTTTGTAACAGACGAGTTTCCCTATGAAATCCTGATACTTTGAAAGAGATTGTCCGTTTTGTACACGAAGTGCATCCAGTTTTTGCCGTAACCCTCTCAACTTTCTTGCACATCCTATGTGGATGAAATGATGATACCATGCCAATTTTCAACCTTTTCAGAGTTCACTTGAAATGCTTTTCAATTTTATGGTCTTATAACTCAAAATAATTAGTGAACGCATGAAAAATAACAAAAAGTCAGAAAGGATTGAAAAATGACGATGTGGCTTTGAATGGTGCATTTTAACACACAAAAAGTCAGGAGTTCAAATAAGTTTTAAAAAATGAAATCCGTTTGTAACAGACGAGTTTCCGTATGAAATCCTGATACTTTGAAAGAGATTGTCCGTTTTGTACACGAAGTGCATCCAGTTTTTGCCGTAACCCTCTCAACTTTCTTGCACATCCTATGTGGATGAAATGATGATACCATGCCAACTTCCAACCTTTTCAGAGTTCATTTGAAATGCTTTTCAATTTTATGGTCTTATAGCTCAAAATAATTAGTAAATGCATGAAAAATAACAAATGAAGTCAGAAAGGATTGAAAAATGACGATGTGGCTTTGAATGGTGCATTTTGAACACACAAAAAGTCAGGAGTTCAAATATGTTTTAAAAAATGAAATCCCTTTGTAACAGACGAGTTTCCGTATGAAATCCTGATACATTGAAAGAGATTGTCCGTTTTGTACACGAAGTGCATGCAGTTTTTGCTGTAACCCTCTCAACTTTCTTGCACATCCTATGTGGATGAAATGATGATACCATGCCAACTTCCAACCTTTTCAGAGTTCATTTGAAATGCTTTTCAATTTTATGGTCTTATAACTCAAAATAATTAGTAAATGCATGAAAAATAACAAAGGAAGTCAGAAAGGATTGAAAAATGATGATGTGGCTTTGAATGGTGCATTTTGAACACACAAAAAGTCAGGAGTTCAAATAAGTTTTTAAAAATGATATCCCTTTGTAACAGACGAGTTTCCGTATGAAGTCCTGATACTTTGAAAGAGATTGTCCGTTTTGTACACGAAGTGGATCCAGTTTTTGCCGTAACCCTCTTAACTTTCTTGCACATGCTATGTGGATGAAATGATGATACCATGCCAACTTTCAACCTTTTCAGAGTTCATTTGAAATGCTCTTCAATTTTAGGGTCTTATAGCTCAAAATAATTAGTAAATGCATGAAAAATAACAAATGAAGTCAGAAAGGATTGAAAAATGACGATGTGGCTTCGAATGGTGCATTTTGAACACACACAAAGTCAGGAGTTCAAATAAGTTTTAAAAAATGAAATCCCTTTGTAACAGACGAGTTTCCCTATGAAATCCTGATACTTTGAAAGAGATTGTCCGTTTTGTACACGAAGTGCATCCAGTTTTTGCCGTAACCCTCTCAACTTTCTTGCACATCCTATGTGGATGAAATGATGATACCATGCCAATTTTCAACCTTTTCAGAGTTCACTTGAAATGCTTTTCAATTTTATGGTCTTATAACTCAAAATAATTAGTGAACGCATGAAAAATAACAAAAAGTCAGAAAGGATTGAAAAATGACGATGTGGCTTTGAATGGTGCATTTTGAACACACAAAAAGTCAGGAGTTCAAATAAGTTTTAAAAATGAAATCCCTTTGTAACAGACGAGTTTCCGTATGAAATCCTGATACATTGAAAGAGATTGTCCGTTTTGTACACGAAGTGCATCCAGTTTTTGCTGTAACCCTCTCAACTTTCTTGCACATCCTATGTGGATGAAATGATGATACCATGCCAACTTCCAACCTTTTCAGAGTTCATTTGAAATGCTTTTCAATTTTATGGTCTTATAACTCAAAATAATTAGTAAATGCATGAAAAATAACAAAGGAAGTCAGAAAGGATTGAAAAATGATGATGTGGCTTTGAATGGTGCATTTTGAACACACAAAAAGTCAGGAGTTCAAATAAGTTTTTAAAAATGATATCCCTTTGTAACAGACAGTTTCCGTATGAAGTCCTGATACTTTGAAAGAGATTGTCCGTTTTGTACACGAAGTGGATCCAGTTTTTGCCGTAACCCTCTTAACTTTCTTGCACATGCTATGTGGATGAAATGATGATACCATGGCAACTTTCAACCTTTTCAGAGTTCATTTGAAATGCTCTTCAATTTTAGGGTCTTATAGCTCAAAATAATTAGTAAATGCATGAAAAATAACAAATGAAGTCAGAAAGGATTGAAAAATGACGATGTGGCTTCGAATGGTGCATTTTGAACACACACAAAGTCAGGAGTTCAAATAAGTTTTAAAAAATGAAATCCCTTTGTAACAGACGAGTTTCCCTATGAAATCCTGATACTTTGAAAGAGATTGTCCGTTTTGTACACGAAGTGCATCCAGTTTTTGCCGTAACCCTCTCAACTTTCTTGCACATCCTATGTGGATGAAATGATGATACCATGCCAATTTTCAACCTTTTCAGAGTTCACTTGAAATGCTTTTCAATTTTATGGTCTTATAACTCAAAATAATTAGTGAACGCATGAAAAATAACAAAAAGTCAGAAAGGATTGAAAAATGACGATGTGGCTTTGAATGGTGCATTTTGAACACACAAAAAGTCAGGAGTTCAAATATGTTTTAAAAAATGAAATCCCTTTGTAACAGACGAGTTTCCGTATGAAATCCTGATACATTGAAAGAGATTGTCCGTTTTGTACACGAAGTGCATGCAGTTTTTGCTGTAACCCTCTCAACTTTCTTGCACATCCTATGTGGATGAAATGATGATACCATGCCAACTTCCAACCTTTTCAGAGTTCATTTGAAATGCTTTTCAATTTTATGGTCTTATAACTCAAAATATTTAGTAAATGCATGAAAAATAACAAAGGAAGTCAGAAAGGATTGAAAAATGATGATGTGGCTTTGAATGGTGCATTTTGAACACACAAAAAGTCAGGAGTTCAAATAAGTTTTTAAAAATAAAATCCCTTTGTAACAGACGAGTTTCCGTATGAAGTCCTGATACTTTGAAAGAGATTGTCCGTTTTGTACACGAAGTGCATCCAGTTTTTGCCGTAACCCTCTTAACTTTCTTGCACATGCTATGTGGATGAAATGATGATACCATGCCAACTTTCAACCTTTTCAGAGTTCATTTGAAATGCTCTTCAATTTTAGGGTCTTATAGCTCAAAATAATTAGTAAATGCATGAAAAATAACAAATGAAGTCAGAAAGGATTGAAAAATGAAGATGTGGCTTTGAATGGTGCATTTTGAACACACAAAAAGTCAGGAGTTCAAATAAGTTTAAAAAAATGAAATCCCTTTGTAACAGACGAGTTTCCGTATGAAGTCGTGATACTTTGAAAGAGATTGTCCGTTTTGTACACGAAGTGCATCCAGTTTTTGCCGTAACCCTCTCAACTTTCTTGCACATCCTATGTGGATGAAATGATGATACCATGCCAACTTTCAACCTTTTCAGAGTTCATTTGAAATGCTTTTCAATTTTATGGTCTTATAACTCAAAATAATTAGTGAATGCATGAAAAATAACAAAAAGTCAGAAAGGATTGAAAAATGACGATGTGGCTTTGAATGGTGCATTTTGAACACACAAAAAGTCAGGAGTTCAAATAAGTTTAAAAAAATGAAATCCCTTTGTAACAGACGAGTTTCCGTATGAAATCCTGATACTTTGAAAGAGATTGTCCGTTTTGTACACGAAGTGCATCTAGTTTTTGCCGTAACCCTCTCAACTTTCTTGCACATCCTATGTGGATGAAATGATGATACCATGCCAACTTCCAACCTTTTCAGAGTTCATTTGAAATGCTTTTCAATTTTATGGTCTTATTGCTCAAAATAATTAGTAAATGCATGAAAAATAACAAATGAAGTCAGAAAGGATTGAAAAATGACGATGTGGCTTTGAATGGTGCATTTTGAACACACAAAAAGTCAGGAGTTCAAATAAGTTTTAAAAAATGAAATCCCTTTGTAACAGACGAGTTTCCGTATGAAATCCTGATACATTGAAAGAGATTGTCCGTTTTGTACACGAAGTGCATCCAGTTTTTGCTGTAACACTCTCAACTTTCTTGCACATCCTATGTGGATGAAATGATGATACCATGCCAACTTCCAACCTTTTCAGAGTTCATTTGAAATGCTTTTCAATTTTATGGTCTTATAACTCAAAATAATTAGTAAATGCATGAAAAATAACAAATGAAGTCAGAAAGGATTGAAAAATGATGATGTGGCTTTGAATGGTGCATTTTGAACACACAAAAAGTCAGGAGTTCAAATAAGTTTAAAAAATGAAATCCCTTTGTAACAGACGAGTTTCCGTATGAAATCCTGATACTTTGAAAGAGATTGTCCGTTTTGTACACGAAGTGCATCCAGTTTTTGCCGTAACCCTCTCAACTTTCTTGCACATGCTATGTGGATGAAATGATGATACCATGCCAACTTTCAACCTTTTCAGAGTTCATTTGAAATGCTTTTCAATTTTAGGGTCTTATAGCTCAAAATAATTAGTAAATGCATGAAAAATAACAAAGGAAGTCAGAAAGGATTGAAAAATGATGATGTGGCTTTGAATGGTGCATTTTGAACACACCAAAAGTCAGGAGTTCAAATAAGTTTTTAAAAATGAAATCCCTTTGTAACAGATGAGTTTCCGTATGAAGTCCTGATACTTTGAAAGAGATTGTCCGTTTTGTACACGAAGTGCATCCAGTTTTTGCCGTAACCCTCTTAACTTTCTTGCACATGCTATGTGGATGAAATGATGATACCATGCCAACTTTCAACCTTTTCAGAGTTCATTTGAAATGCTTTTCACTTTCAGGGTCTTATAGCTCAAAATAATTAGTAAATGCATGAAAAATAACAAATGAAGTCAGGAAGGATTGAAAAATGATGATGTGGCTTTGAATGGTGCATTTTGAACACACAAAAAGTTAGGAGTTCAAATAAGTTTAAAAAAAAGAAATCCCTTTGTAACAGACGTGTTTCCGTATGAAATCCTGATACTTTGAAAGAGATTGTCCGTTTTGTACACGAAGTGCATCCAGTTTTTGCCGTAACCCTCTCAACTTTCTTGCACATCCTATGTGGATGAAATGATGATACCATGCCAACTTTCAACCTTTTCAGAGTTCATTTGAAATGCTTTTCAATTTTATGGTCTTATAACTCAAAATAATTAGTGAATGCATGAAAAATAACAAAAAGTCAGAAAGGATTGAAAAATGACGATGTGGCTTTGAATGGTGCATTTTGAACACACAAAAAGTCAGGAGTTCAAATAAGTTTTAAAAAATGAAATCCCTTTGTAACAGACGAGTTTCCGTATGAAATCCTGATACTTTGAAAGAGATTGTCCGTTTTGTACATGAAGTGCATCCAGTTTTTGCCGTAACCCTCTCAACTTTCTTGCACATCCTATGTGGATGAAATGATGATACCATGCCAACTTCCAACCTTTTCAGAGTTCATTTGAAATGCTTTTCAATTTTATGGTCTTATAGCTCAAAATAATTAGTAAATGCATGAAAAATAACAAATGAAGTCAGAAAGGATTGAAAAATGACGATGTGGCTTTGAATGGTGCATTTTGAACACACAAAAAGTCAGGAGTTCAAATAAGTTTTAAAAAATGAAATCCCTTTGTAACAGACGAGTTTCCGTATGAAATCCTGATACATTGAAAGAGATTGTCCGTTTTGTACACGAAGTGCATCCAGTTTTTGCTGTAACCCTCTCAACTTTCTTGCACATCCTATGTGGATGAAATGATGATACCATGCCAACTTCCAACCTTTTAAGAGTTCATTTGAAATGCTTTTCAATTTTATGGTCTTATAACTCAAAATAATTAGTAAATGCATGAAAAATAACAAAGGAAGTCAGAAAGGATTGAAAAATGATGATGTGGCTTTGAATGGTGCATTTTGAACACACAAAAAGTCAGGAGTTCAAATAAGTTTTTTAAAATGAAATCCCTTTGTAACAGACGAGTTTCCGTATGAAGTCCTGATACTCTGAAAGAGATTGTCCGTTTTGTACACGAAGTGGATCCAGTTTTTGCCGTAACCCTCTTAACTTTCTTGCACATGCTATGTGGATGAAATGATGATACCATTCCAACTTTCAACCTTTTCAGAGTTCATTTGAAATGCTCTTCAATTTTAGGGTCTTATAGCTCAAAATAATTAGTGAATGCATGAAAAATAACAAATGAAGTCAGAAAGGATTGAAAAATGACGATGTGGCTTCGAATGGTGCATTTTGAACACACACAAAGTCAGGAGTTCAAATAAGTTTTAAAAAATGAAATCCCTTTGTAACAGACGAGTTTCCGTATGAAATCCTGATACTTTGAAAGAGATTGTCCGTTTTGTACACGAAGTGCATCCAGTTTTTGCCGTAACCCTCTCAACTTTCTTGCACATCCTATGTGGATGAAATGATGATACCATGCCAACTTTCAACCTTTTCAGAGTTCATTTGAAATGCTTTTCAATTTTATGGTCTTATAACTCAAAATAATTAGTGAACGCATGAAAAATAACAAAAAGTCAGAAAGGATTGAAAAATGACGATGTGGCTTTGAATGGTGTATTTTGAACACACAAAAAGTCAAGAGTTCAAATAAGTTTTAAAAAATGAAATCCGTTTGTAACAGACGAGTTTCCGTATGAAATCCTGATACTTTGAAAGAGATTGTCCGTTTTGTACACGAAGTGCATCCAGTTTTTGCCGTAACCCTCTCAACTTTCTTGCACATCCTATGTGGATGAAATGATGATACCATGCCAACTTCCAACCTTTTCAGAGTTCATTTGAAATGCTTTTCAATTTTATGGTCTTATAGCTCAAAATAATTAGTAAATGCATGAAAAATAACAAATGAAGTCAGAAAGGATTGAAAAATGACGATGTGGCTTTGAATGGTGCATTTTGAACACACAAAAAGTCAGGAGTTCAAATAAGTTTTAAAAAATGAAATCCCTTTGTAACAGACGAGTTTCCGTATGAAATCCTGATACATTGAAAGAGATTGTCCGTTTTGTACACGAAGTGCATCCAGTTTTTGCTGTAACCCTCTCAACTTTCTTGCACATCCTATGTGGATGAAATGATGATACCATGCCAACTTCCAACCTTTTCAGAGTTCATTTGAAATGCTTTTCAATTTTATGGTCTTATAACTCAAAATAATTAGTAAATGCATGAAAAATAACAAAGGAAGTCAGAAAGGATTGAAAAATGATGATGTGGCTTTGAATGGTGCATTTTGAACACACAAAAAGTCAGGAGTTCAAATAAGTTTTTAAAAATGAATTCCCTTTGTAACAGACGAGTTTCCGTATGAAGTCCTGATACTCTGAAAGAGATTGTCCGTTTTGTACACGAAGTGGATCCAGTTTTTGCCGTAACCCTCTTAACTTTCTTGCACATGCTATGTGGATGAAATGATGATACCATGCCAACTTTCAACCTTTTCAGAGTTCATTTGAAATGCTCTTCAATTTTAGGGTCTTATAGCTCAAAATAATTAGAAAATGCATGAAAAATAACAAATGAAGTCAGAAAGGATTGAAAAATGACGATGTGGCTTCGAATGGTGCATTTTGAACACACACAAAGTCAGGAGTTCAAATAAGTTTTAAAAAATGAAATCCCTTTGTAACAGACGAGTTTCCGTATGAAATCCTGATACTTTGAAAGAGATTGTCCGTTTTGTACACGAAGTGCATCCAGTTTTTGCCGTAACCCTCTCAACTTTCTTGCACATCCTATGTGGATGAAATGATGATACCATGCCAACTTTCAACCTTTTCAGAGTTCATTTGAAATGCTTTTCAATTTTATGGTCTTATAACTCAAAATAATTAGTGAATGCATGAAAAATAACAAAAAGTCAGAAGCGATTGAAAAATGACGATGTGGCTTTGAATGGTGCATTTTGAACACACAAAAAGTCAGGAGTTCAAATAAGTTTTAAAAAATGAAATCCCTTTGTAACAGACGAGTTTCCGTATGAAATCCTGATACTTTGAAAGAGATTGTCCGTTTTGTACACGAAGTGCATCTAGTTTTTGCCGTAACCCTCTCAACTTTCTTGAACATCCTATGTGGATGAAATGATGATACCATGCCAACTTCCAACCTTTTCAGAGTTCATTTGAAATGCTTTTCAATTTTATGGTCTTATAGCTCAAAATAATTAGTAAATGCATGAAAAATAACAAATGAAGTCAGAAAGGATTGAAAAATGACGATGTGGCTTTGAATGGTGCATTTTGAACACACAAAAAGTCAGGAGTTCAAATAAGTTTTAAAAAATGAAATCCCTTTGTAACAGACGAGTTTCCGTATGAAATCCTGATACATTGAAAGAGATTGTCCGTTTTGTACACGAAGTGCATCCAGTTTTTGCTGTAACCCTCTCAACTTTCTTGCACATCCTATGTGGATGAAATGATGATACCATGCCAACTTCCAACCTTTTCAGAGTTCATTTGAAATGCTTTTCAATTTTATGGTCTTATAACTCAAAATAATTAGTAAATGCATGAAAAATAACAAAGGAAGTCAGAAAGGATTGAAAAATGATGATGTGGCTTTGAATGGTGCATTTTGAACACACAAAAAGTCAGGAGTTCAAATAAGTTTTTAAAAATGAAATCCCTTTGTAACAGACGAGTTTCCGTATGAAGTCCTGATACTTTGAAAGAGATTGTCCGTTTTGTACACGAAGTGCATCCAGTTTTTGCCGTAACCCTCTTAACTTTCTTGCACATGCTATGTGGATGAAATGATGATACCATGCCAACTTTCAACCTTTTCAGAGTTCATTTGAAATGCTCTTCAATTTTAGGGTCTTATAGCTCAAAATAATTAGTAAATGCATGAAAAATAACAAATGAAGTCAGAAAGGATTGAAAAATGACGATGTGGCTTCGAATGGTGCATTTTGAACACACACAAAGTCAGGAGTTCAAATAAGTTTTAAAAAATGAAATCCCTTTGTAACAGACGAGTTTCCGTATGAAATCCTGATACTTTGAAAGAGATTGTCCGTTTTGTACACGAAGTGCATCCAGTTTTTGCCGTAACCCTCTCAACTTTCTTGCACATCCTATGTGGATGAAATGATGATACCATGCCAACTTCCAACCTTTTCAGAGTTCATTTGAAATGCTTTTCAATTTTATGGTCTTATAGCTCAAAATAATTAGTAAATGCATGAAAAATAACAAATGAAGTCAGAAAGGATTGAAAAATGACGATGTGGCTTTGAATGGTGCATTTTGAACACACAAAAAGTCAGGAGTTCAAATAAGTTTTAAAAAATGAAATCCCTTTGTAACAGACGAGTTTCCGTATGAAATCCTGATACATTGAAAGAGATTGTCCGTTTTGTACACGAAGTGCATCCAGTTTTTGCTGTAACCCTCTCAACTTTATTGCACATCCTATGTGGATGAAATGATGATACCATGCCAACTTCCAACCTTTTCAGAGTTCATTTGAAATGCTTTTCAATTTTATGGTCTTATAACTCAAAATAATTAGTAAATGCATGAAAAATAACAAAGGAAGTCAGAAAGGATTGAAAAATGATGATGTGGCTTTGAATGGTGCATTTTGAACACACAAAAAGTCAGGAGTTCAAATAAGTTTTTAAAAATGAAATCCCTTTGTAACAGACGAGTTTCCGTATGAAGTCCTGATACTCTGAAAGAGATTGTCCGTTTTGTACACGAAGTGGATCCAGTTTTTGCCGTAACCCTCTTAACTTTCTTGCACATGCTATGTGGATGAAATGATGATACCATGCCAACTTTCAACCTTTTCAGAGTTCATTTGAAATGCTCTTCAATTTTAGGGTCTTATAGCTCAAAATAATTAGTAAATGCATGAAAAATAACAAATGAAGTCAGAAAGGATTGAAAAATGACGATGTGGCTTCGAATGGTGCATTTTGAACACACACAAAGTCAGGAGTTCAAATAAGTTTTAAAAAATGAAATCCCTTTGTAACAGACGAGTTTCCGTATGAAATCCTGATACTTTGAAAGAGATTGTCCGTTTTGTACACGAAGTGCATCCAGTTTTTGCCGTAACCCTCTCAACTTTCTTGCACATCCTATGTGGATGAAATGATGATACCATGCCAACTTTCAACCTTTTCAGAGTTCATTTGAAATGCTTTTCAATTTTATGGTCTTATAACTCAAAATAATTAGTGAATGCATGAAAAATAACAAAAAGTCAGAAAGGATTGAAAAATGACGATGTGGCTTTGAATGGTGCATTTTGAACACACAAAAAGTCAGGAGTTCAAATAAGTTTTAAAAAATGAAATCCCTTTGTAACAGACGAGTTTCCGTATGAAATCCTGATACATTGAAAGAGATTGTCCGTTTTGTACACGAAGTGCATCCAGTTTTTGCTGTAACCCTCTCAACTTTCTTGCACATCCTATGTGGATGAAATGATGATACCATGCCAAGTTCCAACCTTTTCAGAGTTCATTTGAAATGCTTTTCAATTTTATGGTCTTATAACTCAAAATAATTAGTGAACGCATGAAAAATAACAAAAAGTCAGAAAGGATTGAAAAATGACGATGTGGCTTTGAATGGTGCATTTTGAACACACAAAAAGTCAGGAGTTCAAATAAGTTTTAAAAAATGAAATCCGTTTGTAACAGACGAGTTTCCGTATGAAATCCTGATACTTTGAAAGAGATTGTCCGTTTTGTACACGAAGTGCATCCAGTTTTTGCCGTAACCCTCTCAACTTTCTTGCACATCCTATGTGGATGAAATGATGATACCATGCCAACTTCCAACCTTTTCAGAGTTCATTTGAAATGCTTTTCAATTTTATGGTCTTATAGCTCAAAATAATTAGTAAATGCATGAAAAATAACAAATGAAGTCAGAAAGGATTGAAAAATGACGATGTGGCTTTGAATGGTGCATTTTGAACACACAAAAAGTCAGGAGTTCAAATAAGTTTCAAAAAATGAAATCCCTTTGTAACAGACGAGTTTCCGTATGAAATCCTGATACATTGAAAGAGATTGTCCGTTTTGTACACGAAGTGCATCCAGTTTTTGCTGTAACCCTCTCAACTTTCTAGCACATCCTATGTGGATGAAATGATGATACCATGCCAACTTCCAACCTTTTCAGAGTTCATTTGAAATGCTTTTCAATTTTATGTTCTTATAACTCAAAATAATTAGTAAATGCATGAAAAATAACAAAGGAAGTCAGAAAGGATTGAAAAATGATGATGTGGCTTTGAATGGTGCATTTTGAACACACAAAAAGTCAGGAGTTCAAATAAGTTTTTAAAAATGAATTCCCTTTGTAACAGACGAGTTTCCGTATGAAGTCCTGATACTTTGAAAGAGATTGTCCGTTTTGTACACGAAGTGCATCCAGTTTTTGCCGTAACCCTCTTAACTTTCTTGCACATGCTATGTGGATGAAATGATGATACCATGCCAACTTTCAACCTTTTCAGAGTTCATTTCAAATGCTCTTCAATTTTAGGGTCTTATAGCTCAAAATAATTAGTAAATGCATGAAAAATAACAAATGAAGTCAGAAAGGATTGAAAAATGACGGTGTGGCTTCGAATGGTGCATTTTGAACACACACAAAGTCAGGAGTTCAAATAAGTTTTAAAAAATGAAATCCCTTTGTAACAGACGAGTTTCCGTATGAAATCCTGATACTTTGAAAGAGATTGTCCGTTTTGTACACGAAGTGCATCCAGTTTTTGCCGTAACCCTCTCAACTTTTTGCACATCCTATGTGGATGAAATGATGATACCATGCCAACTTCCAACCTTTTCAGAGTTCATTTGAAATGCTTTTCAATTTTATGGTCTTATAGCTCAAAATAATTAGTAAATGCATGAAAAATAACAAATGAAGTCAGAAAGGATTGAAAAATGACGATGTGGCTTCGAATGGTGCATTTTGAACACACACAAAGTCAGGAGTTCAAATAAGTTTTAAAAAATGAAATCCCTTTGTAACAGACGAGTTTCCGTATGAAATCCTGATACTTTGAAAGAGATTGTCCGTTTTGTACACGAAGTGCATCCAGTTTTTGCTGTAACCCTCTCAACTTTCTTGCACATCCTATGTGGATGAAATGATGATACCATGCCAACTTTCAACCTTTTCAGAGTTCATTTGAAATGCTTTTCAATTTTATGGTCTTATAGCTCAAAATAATTAGTAAATGCATGAAAAATAACAAATGAAGTCAGAAAGGATTGAAAAATGACGATGTGGCTTTGAATGGTGCATTTTGAACACACAAAAAGTCAGGAGTTCAAATAAGTTTTAAAAAATGAAATCCCTTTGTAACAGACGAGTTTCCGTATGAAATCCTGATACATTGAAAGAGATTGTCCGTTTTGTACACGATGTGCATCCAGTTTTTGCTGTAACCCTCTCAACTTTCTTGCACATCCTATGTGGATGAAATGATGATACCATGCCAACTTCCAACCTTTTCAGAGTTCATTTGAAATGCTTTTCAATTTTATGGTCTTATAACTCAAAATAATTAGTAAATGCATGAAAAATAACAAAGGAAGTCAGAAAGGATTGAAAAATGATGATGTGGCTTTGAATGGTGCATTTTGAACACACAAAAAGTCAGGAGTTCAAATAAGTTTTTAAAAATGAAATCCCTTTGTAACAGACGAGTTTCCGTATGAAGTCCTGATACTCTGAAAGAGATTGTCCGTTTTGTACACGAAGTGGATCCAGTTTTTGCCGTAACCCTCTTAACTTTCTTGCACATGCTATGTGGATGAAATGATGATACCATGCCAACTTTCAACCTTTTCAGAGTTCATTTGAAATGCTCTTCAATTTTAGGGTCTTATAGCTCAAAATAATTAGTAAATGCATGAAAAATAACAAATGAAGTCAGAAAGGATTGAAAAATGACGATGTGGCTTCGAATGGTGCATTTTGAACACACACAAAGTCAGGAGTTCAAATAAGTTTTAAAAAATGAAATCCCTTTGTAACAGACGAGTTTCCGTATGAAATCCTGATACTTTGAAAGAGATTGTCCGTTTTGTACACGAAGTGCATCCAGTTTTTGCCGTAACCCTCTCAACTTTCTTGCACATCCTATGTGGATGAAATGATGATACCATGCCAACTTTCAACCTTTTCAGAGTTCATTTGAAATGCTTTTCAATTTTATGGTCTTATAACTCAAAATAATTAGTGAATGCATGAAAAATAACAAAAAGTCAGAAAGGATTGAAAAATGACGATGTGGCTTTGAATGGTGCATTTTGAACACACAAAAAGTCAGGAGTTCAAATAAGTTTTAAAAAATGAAATCCCTTTGTAACAGACGAGTTTCCGTATGAAATCCTGATACATTGAAAGAGATTGTCCGTTTTGTACACGAAGTGCATCCAGTTTTTGCTGTAACCCTCTCAACTTTCTTGCACATCCTATGTGGATGAAATGATGATACCATGCCAAGTTCCAACCTTTTCAGAGTTCATTTGAAATGCTTTTCAATTTTATGGTCTTATAACTCAAAATAATTAGTGAACGCATGAAAAATAACAAAAAGTCAGAAAGGATTGAAAAATGACGATGTGGCTTTGAATGGTGCATTTTGAACACACAAAAAGTCAGGAGTTCAAATAAGTTTTAAAAAATGAAATCCGTTTGTAACAGACGAGTTTCCGTATGAAATCCTGATACTTTGAAAGAGATTGTCCGTTTTGTACACGAAGTGCATCCAGTTTTTGCCGTAACCCTCTCAACTTTCTTGCACATCCTATGTGGATGAAATGATGATACCATGCCAACTTCCAACCTTTTCAGAGTTCATTTGAAATGCTTTTCAATTTTATGGTCTTATAGCTCAAAATAATTAGTAAATGCATGAAAAATAACAAATGAAGTCAGAAAGGATTGAAAAATGACGATGTGGCTTTGAATGGTGCATTTTGAACACACAAAAAGTCAGGAGTTCAAATAAGTTTCAAAAAATGAAATCCCTTTGTAACAGACGAGTTTCCGTATGAAATCCTGATACATTGAAAGAGATTGTCCGTTTTGTACACGAAGTGCATCCAGTTTTTGCTGTAACCCTCTCAACTTTCTAGCACATCCTATGTGGATGAAATGATGATACCATGCCAACTTCCAACCTTTTCAGAGTTCATTTGAAATGCTTTTCAATTTTATGTTCTTATAACTCAAAATAATTAGTAAATGCATGAAAAATAACAAAGGAAGTCAGAAAGGATTGAAAAATGATGATGTGGCTTTGAATGGTGCATTTTGAACACACAAAAAGTCAGGAGTTCAAATAAGTTTTTAAAAATGAATTCCCTTTGTAACAGACGAGTTTCCGTATGAAGTCCTGATACTTTGAAAGAGATTGTCCGTTTTGTACACGAAGTGCATCCAGTTTTTGCCGTAACCCTCTTAACTTTCTTGCACATGCTATGTGGATGAAATGATGATACCATGCCAACTTTCAACCTTTTCAGAGTTCATTTCAAATGCTCTTCAATTTTAGGGTCTTATAGCTCAAAATAATTAGTAAATGCATGAAAAATAACAAATGAAGTCAGAAAGGATTGAAAAATGACGATGTGGCTTCGAATGGTGCATTTTGAACACACACAAAGTCAGGAGTTCAAATAAGTTTTAAAAAATGAAATCCCTTTGTAACAGACGAGTTTCCGTATGAAATCCTGATACTTTGAAAGAGATTGTCCGTTTTGTACACGAAGTGCATCCAGTTTTTGCCGTAACCCTCTCAACTTTCTTGCACATCCTATGTGGATGAAATGATGATACCATGCCAACTTCCAACCTTTTCAGATATCATTTGAAATGCTTTTCAATTTTATGGTCTTATAGCTCAAAATAATTAGTAAATGCATGAAAAATAACAAATGAAGTCAGAAAGGATTGAAAAATGACGATGTGGCTTCGAATGGTGCATTTTGAACACACACAAAGTCAGGAGTTCAAATAAGTTTTAAAAAATGAAATCCCTTTGTAACAGACGAGTTTCCGTATGAAATCCTGATACTTTGAAAGAGATTGTCCGTTTTGTACACGAAGTGCATCCAGTTTTTGCTGTAACCCTCTCAACTTTCTTGCACATCCTATGTGGATGAAATGATGATACCATGCCAACTTTCAACCTTTTCAGAGTTCATTTGAAATGCTTTTCAATTTTATGGTCTTATAGCTCAAAATAATTAGTAAATGCATGAAAAATAACAAATGAAGTCAGAAAGGATTGAAAAATGACGATGTGGCTTTGAATGGTGCATTTTGAACACACAAAAAGTCAGGAGTTCAAATAAGTTTTAAAAAATGAAATCCCTTTGTAACAGACGAGTTTCCGTATGAAATCCTGATACATTGAAAGAGATTGTCCGTTTTGTACACGATGTGCATCCAGTTTTTGCTGTAACCCTCTCAACTTTCTTGCACATCCTATGTGGATGAAATGATGATACCATGCCAACTTCCAACCTTTTCAGAGTTCATTTGAAATGCTTTTCAATTTTATGGTCTTATAACTCAAAATAATTAGTAAATGCATGAAAAATAACAAAGGAAGTCAGAAAGGATTGAAAAATGATGATGTGGCTTTGAATGGTGCATTTTGAACACACAAAAAGTCAGGAGTTCAAATAAGTTTTTAAAAATGAAATCCCTTTGTAACAGACGAGTTTCCGTATGAAGTCCTGATACTCTGAAAGAGATTGTCCGTTTTGTACACGAAGTGGATCCAGTTTTTGCCGTAACCCTCTTAACTTTCTTGCACATGCTATGTGGATGAAATGATGATACCATGCCAACTTTCAACCTTTTCAGAGTTCATTTGAAATGCTCTTCAATTTTAGGGTCTTATAGCTCAAAATAATTAGTAAATGCATGAAAAATAACAAATGAAGTCAGAAAGGATTGAAAAATGACGATGTGGCTTCGAATGGTGCATTTTGAACACACACAAAGTCAGGAGTTCAAATAAGTTTTAAAAAATGAAATCCCTTTGTAACAGACGAGTTTCCGTATGAAATCCTGATACTTTGAAAGAGATTGTCCGTTTTGTACACGAAGTGCATCCAGTTTTTGCCGTAACCCTCTCAACTTTCTTGCACATCCTATGTGGATGAAATGATGATACCATGCCAACTTTCAACCTTTTCAGAGTTCATTTGAAATGCTTTTCAATTTTATGGTCTTATAACTCAAAATAATTAGTGAACGCATGAAAAATAACAAAAAGTCAGAAAGGATTGAAAAATGACGATGTGGCTTTGAATGGTGCATTTTGAACACACAAAAAGTCAGGAGTTCAAATAAGTTTTCAAAAATGAAATCCGTTTGTAACAGACGAGTTTCCGTATGAAATCCTGATACTTTGAAAGAGATTGTCCGTTTTGTACACGAAGTGCATCCAGTTTTTGCCGTAACCCTCTCAACTTTCTTGCACATCCTATGTGGATGAAATGATGATACCATGCCAACTTCCAACCTTTTCAGAGTTCATTTGAAATGCTTTTCAATTTTATGGTCTTATAGCTCAAAATAATTAGTAAATGCATGAAAAATAACAAATGAAGTCAGAAAGGATTGAAAAATGACGATGTGGCTTTGAATGGTGCATTTTGAACACACAAAAAGTCAGGAGTTCAAATAAGTTTTAAAAAATGAAATCCCTTTGTAACAGACGAGTTTCCGTATGAAATCCTGATACATTGAAAGAGATTGTCCGTTTTGTACACGAAGTGCATCCAGTTTTTGCCGTAACCCTCTCAACTTTCTTGCACATCCTATGTGGATGAAATGATGATACCATGCCAACTTCCAACCTTTTCAGAGTTCATTTGAAATGCTTTTCAATTTTATGGTCTTATAGCTCAAAATAATTAGTAAATGCATGAAAAATAACAAATGAAGTCAGAAAGGATTGAAAAATGACGATGTGGCTTTGAATGGTGCATTTTGAACACACAAAAAGTCAGGAGTTCAAATAAGTTTTAAAAAATGAAATCCCTTTGTAACAGACGAGTTTCCGTATGAAATCCTGATACATTGAAAGAGATTGTCCGTTTTGTACACGAAGTGCATCCAGTTTTTGCTGTAACCCTCTCAACTTTCTAGCACATCCTATGTGGATGAAATGATGATACCATGCCAACTTCCAACCTTTTCAGAGTTCATTTGAAATGCTTTTCAATTTTATGGTCTTATAACTCAAAATAATTAGTAAATGCATGAAAAATAACAAAGGAAGTCAGAAAGGATTGAAAAATGATGATGTGGCTTTGAATGGTGCATTTTGAACACACAAAAAGTCAGGAGTTCAAATAAGTTTTTAAAAATGAATTCCCTTTGTAACAGACGAGTTTCCGTATGAAGTCCTGATACTTTGAAAGAGATTGTCCGTTTTGTACACGAAGTGCATCCAGTTTTTGCCGTAACCCTCTTAACTTTCTTGCACATGCTATGTGGATGAAATGATGATACCATGCCAACTTTCAACCTTTTCAGAGTTCATTTGAAATGCTCTTCAATTTTAGGGTCTTATAGCTCAAAATAATTAGTAAATGCATGAAAAATAACAAATGAAGTCAGAAAGGATTGAAAAATGACGATGTGGCTTCGAATGGTGCATTTTGAACACACACAAAGTCAGGAGTTCAAATAAGTTTTAAAAAATGAAATCCCTTTGTAACAGACGAGTTTCCGTATGAAATCCTGATACTTTGAAAGAGATTGTCCGTTTTGTACACGAAGTGCATCCAGTTTTTGCCGTAACCCTCTCAACTTTCTTGCACATCCTGTGTGGATGAAATGATGATACCATGCCAACTTTCAACCTTTTCAGAGTTCATTTGAAATGCTTTTCAATTTTATGGTCTTATAACTCAAAATAATTAGTGAATGCATGAAAAATAACAAAAAGTCAGAAAGGATTGAAAAATGACGATGTGGCTTTGAATGGTGCATTTTGAACACACAAAAAGTCAGGAGTTCAAATAAGTTTTAAAAAATGAAATCCCTTTGTAACAGACGAGTTTCCGTATGAAATCCTGATACATTGAAAGAGATTGTCCGTTTTGTACACGAAGTGCATCCAGTTTTTGCTGTAACCCTCTCAACTTTCTTGCACATCCTATGTGGATGAAATGATGATACCATGCCAACTTCCAACCTTTTCAGAGTTCATTTGAAATGCTTTTAAATTTTATGGTCTTATAACTCAAAATAATTAGTAAATGCATGAAAAATAACAAAGGAAGTCAGAAAGGATTGAAAAATGATGATGTGGCTTTGAATGGTGCATTTTGAACACACAAAAAGTCAGGAGTTCAAATAAGTTTTTAAAAATGAAATCCCTTTGTAACAGACGAGTTTCCGTATGAAGTCCTGATACTCTGAAAGAGATTGTCCGTTTTGTACACGAAGTGGATCCAGATTTTGCCGTAACCCTCTTAACTTTCTTGCACATGCTATGTGGATGAAATGATGATACCATGCCAACTTTCAACCTTTTCAGAGTTCATTTGAAATGCTCTTCAATTTTAGGGTCTTATAGCTCAAAATAATTAGTAAATGCATGAAAAATAACAAATGAAGTCAGAAAGGATTGAAAAATGACGATGTGGCTTCGAATGGTGCATTTTGAACACACACAAAGTCAGGAGTTCAAATAAGTTTTAAAAAATGAAATCCCTTTGTAACAGACGAGTTTCCGTATGAAATCCTGATACTTTGAATGAGATTGTCCGTTTTGTACACGAAGTGCATCCAGTTTTTGCCGTAACCCTCTCAACTTTCTTGCACATCCTATGTGGATGAAATGATGATACCATGCCAACTTTCAACCTTTTCAGAGTTCATTTGAAATGCTTTTCAATTTTATGGTCTTATAGCTCAAAATAATTAGTAAATGCATGAAAAATAACAAATGAAGTCAGAAAGGATTGAAAAATGACGATGTGGCTTTGAATGGTGCATTTTGAACACACAAAAAGTCAGGAGTTCAAATAAGTTTAAAAAAATGAAATCCGTTTGTAACAGACGAGTTTCCGTATGAAATCCTGATACTTTGAAAGAGATTGTCCGTTTTGTACACGAAGTGCATCCAGTTTTTGCCGTAACCCTCTCAACTTTCTTGCACATCCTATGTGGATGAAATGATGATACCATGCCAACTTCCAACCTTTTCAGAGTTCATTTGAAATGCTTTTCAATTTTATGGTCTTATAGCTCAAAATAATTAGTAAATGCATGAAAAATAACAAATGAAGTCAGAAAGGATTGAAAAATGACGATGTGGCTTTGAATGGTGCATTTTGAACACACAAAAAGTCAGGAGTTCAAATAAGTTTTAAAAAATGAAATCCCTTTGTAACAGACGAGTTTCCGTTTGAAATCCTGATACATTGAAAGAGATTGTCCGTTTTGTACACGAAGTGCATCCAGTTTTTGCTGTAACCCTCTCAACTTTCTTGCACATCCTATGTGGATGAAATGATGATACCATGCCAACTTCCAACCTTTTCAGAGTTCATTTGAAATGCTTTTCAATTTTATGGTCTTATAACTCAAAATAATTAGTAAATGGATGAAAAATAACAAAGGAAGTCAGAAAGGATTGAAAAATGATGATGTGGCTTTGAATGGTGCATTTTGAACACACAAAAAGTCAGGAGTTCAAATAAGTTTTAAAAAATGAAATCCCTTTGTAACAGACGAGTTTCCGTATGAAGTCCTGATACTTTGAAAGAGATTGTCCGTTTTGTACACGAAGTGCATCCAGTTTTTGCCGTAACCCTCTTAACTTTCTTGCACATGCTATGTGGATGAAATGATGATACCATGCCAACTTTCAACCTTTTCAGAGTTCATTTGAAATGCTCTTCAATTTTAGGGTCTTATAGCTCAAAATAATTAGTAAATGCATGAAAAATAACAAATGAAGTCAGAAAGGATTGAAAAATGACGATGTGGCTTCGAATGGTGCATTTTGAACACACACAAAGTCAGGAGTTCAAATAAGTTTTAAAAAATGAAATCCCTTTGTAACAGACGAGTTTCCGTATGAAATCCTGATACTTTGAAAGAGATTGTCCGTTTTGTACACGAAGTGCATCCAGTTTTTGCCGTAACCCTCTCAACTTTCTTGCACATCCTATGTGGATGAAATGATGATACCATGCCAACTTTCAACCTTTTCAGAGTTCATTTGAAATGCTTTTCAATTTTATGGTCTTATAACTCAAAATAATTAGTGAATGCATGAAAAATAACAAAAAGTCAGAAAGGATTGAAAAATGACGATGTGGCTTTGAATGGTGCATTTTGAACACACAAAAAGTCAGGAGTTCAAATAAGTTTTAAAAAATGAAATCCCTTTGTAACAGACGAGTTTCCGTATGAAATCCTGATACTTTGAAAGAGATTGTCCGTTTTGTACACGAAGTGCATCTAGTTTTTGCCGTAACCCTCTCAACTTTCTTGCACATCCTATGTGGATGAAATGATGATACCATGCCAACTTCCAACCTTTTCAGAGTTCATTTGAAATGCTTTTCAATTTTATGGTCTTATAGCTCAAAATAATTAGTAAATGCATGAAAAATAACAAATGAAGTCAGAAAGGATTGAAAAATGACGATGTGGCTTTGAATGGTGCATTTTGAACACACAAAAAGTCAGGAGTTCAAATAAGTTTTAAAAAATGAAATCCCTTTGTAACAGACGAGTTTCCGTATGAAATCCTGATACATTGAAAGAGATTGTCCGTTTTGTACACGAAGTGCATCCAGTTTTTGCTGTAACCCTCTCAACTTTCTTGCACATCCTATGTGGATGAAATGATGATACCATGCCAACTTCCAACCTTTTCAGAGTTCATTTGAAATGCTTTTCAATTTTATGGTCTTATAACTCAAAATAATTAGTAAATGCATGAAAAATAACAAATGAAGTCAGAAAGGATTGAAAAATGATGATGTGGCTTTGAATGGTGCATTTTGAACACACAAAAAGTCAGGAGTTCAAATAAGTTTAAAAAATGAAATCCCTTTGTAACAGACGAGTTTCCGTATGAAATCCTGATTCTTTGAAAGAGATTGTCCGTTTTGTACACGAAGTGCATCCAGCTTTTGCCGTAACCCTCTCAACTTTCTTGCACATGCTATGTGGATGAAATGATGATACCATGCCAACTTTCAACCTTTTCAGAGTTCATTTGAAATGCTTTTCAATTTTAGGGTCTTATAGCTCAAAATAATTAGTAAATGCATGAAAAATAACAAAGGAAGTCAGAAAGGATTGAAAAATGATGATGTGGCTTTGAATGGTGCATTTTGAACACACCAAAAGTCAGGAGTTCAAATAAGTTTTTAAAAATGAAATCCCTTTGTAACAGACGAGTTTCCGTATGAAGTCCTGATACTTTGAAAGAGATTGTCCGTTTTGTACACGAAGTGCATCCAGTTTTTGCCGTAACCCTCTTAACTTTCTTGCACATGCTATGTGGATGAAATGATGATACCATGCCAACTTTCAACCTTTTCAGAGTTCATTTGAAATGCTTTTCACTTTCAGGGTCTTATAGCTCAAAATAATTAGTAAATGCATGAAAAATAACAAATGAAGTCAGGAAGGATTTAAAAATGATGATGTGGCTTTGAATGGTGCATTTTGAACACACAAAAAGTTAGGAGTTCAAATAAGTTTAAAAAAATAAAATCCCTTTGTAACAGACGTGTTTCCGTATGAAATCCTGATACTTTGAAAGAGATTGTCCGTTTTGTACACGAAGTGCATCCAGTTTTTGCCGTAACCCTCTCAACTTTCTTGCACATCCTATGTGGATGAAATGATGATACCATGCCAACTTTCAACCTTTTCAGAGTTCATTTGAAATGCTTTTCAATTTTATGGTCTTATAACACAAAATAATTAGTGAATGCATGAAAAATAACAAAAAGTCAGAAAGGATTGAAAAATGACGATGTGGCTTTGAATGGTGCATTTTGAACACACAAAAAGTCAGGAGTTCAAATAAGTTTCAAAAAATGAAATCCCTTTGTAACAGACGAGTTTCCGTATGAAATCCTGATACTTTGAAAGAGATTGTCCGTTTTGTACACGAAGTGCATCCAGTTTTTGCCGTAACCCTCTCAACTTTCTTGCACATCCTATGTGGATGAAATGATGATACCATGCCAACTTCCTACCTTTTCAGAGTTCATTTGAAATGCTTTTCAATTTGATGGTCTTATAGCTCAAAATAATTAGTAAATGCATGAAAAATAACAAATGAAGTCAGAAAGGATTGAAAAATGACGATGTGGCTTTGAATGGTGCATTTTGAACACACAAAAAGTCAGGAGTTCAAATAAGTTTTAAAAAATGAAATCCCTTTGTAACAGACGAGTTTCCGTATGAAATCCTGATACATTGAAAGAGATTGTCCGTTTTGTACACGAAGTGCATCCAGTTTTTGCTGTAACCCTCTCAACTTTCTTGCACATCCTATGTGGATGAAATGATGATACCATGCCAACTTCCAACCTTTTCAGAGTTCATTTGAAATGCTTTTCAATTTTATGGTCTTATAACTCAAAATAATTAGTAAATGCATGAAAAATAACAAAGGAAGTCAGAAAGGATTGAAAAATGATGATGTGGCTTTGAATGGTGCATTTTGAACACACAAAAAGTCAGGAGTTCAAATAAGTTTTTAAAAATGAAATCCCTTTGTAACAGACGAGTTTCCGTATGAAGTCCTGATACTCTAAAAGAGATTGTCCGTTTTGTACACGAAGTGGATCCAGTTTTTGCCGTAACCCTCTTAACTTTCTTGCACATGCTATGTGGATGAAATGATGATACCATGCCAACTTTCAACCTTTTCAGAGTTCATTTGAAATGCTCTTCAATTTTAGGGTCTTATAGCTCAAAATAATTAGTAAATGCATGAAAAATAACAAATGAAGTCAGAAAGGATTGAAAAATGACGATGTGGCTTCGAATGGTGCATTTTGAACACACACAAAGTCAGGAGTTCAAATAAGTTTTAAAAAATGAAATCCCTTTGTAACAGACGAGTTTCCGTATGAAATCCTGATACTTTGAAAGAGATTGTCCGTTTTGTACACGAAGTGCATCCAGTTTTTGCCGTAACCCTCTCAACTTTCTTGCACATCCTATGTGGATGAAATGATGATACCATGCCAACTTTCAACCTTTTCAGAGTTCATCTGAAATGCTTTTCAATTTTATGGTCTTATAACTCAAAATAATTAGTGAACGCATGAAAAATAACAAAAAGTCAGAAAGGATTGAAAAATGACGATGTGGCTTTGAATGGTGCATTTTGAACACACAAAAAGTCAGGAGTTCAAATAAGTTTTAAAAAATGAAATCCCTTTGTAACAGACGAGTTTCCGTATGAAATCCTGATACTTTGAAAGAGATTGTCCGTTTTGTACACGAAGTGCATCCAGTTTTTGCCGTAACCCTCTCAACTTTCTTGCACATCCTATGTGGATGAAATGATGATACCATGCCAAGTTCCAACCTTTTCAGAGTTCATTTGAAATGCTTTTCAATTTTATGGTCTTATAGCTCAAAATAATTAGTAAATGCATGAAAAATAACAAATGAAGTCAGAAAGGATTGAAAAATGACGATGTGGCTTTGAATGGTGCATTTTGAACACACAAAAAGTCAGGAGTTCAAATAAGTTTTAAAAAATGAAATCCCTTTGTAACAGACGAGTTTCCGTATGAAATCCTGATACATTGAAAGAGATTGTCCGTTTTGTACACGAAGTGCATCCAGTTTTTGCTGTAACCCTCTCAACTTTCTTGCACATCCTATGTGGATGAAATGATGATACCATGCCAACTTCCAACCTTTTCAGAGTTCATTTGAAATGCTTTTCAATTTTATGGTCTTATAACTCAAAATAATTAGTAAATGCATGAAAAATAACAAAGGAAGTCAGAAAGGATTGAAAAATGATGATGTGGCTTTGAATGGTGCATTTTGAACACAGAAAAAGTCAGGAGTTCAAATAAGTTTTTAAAAATGAATTCCCTTTGTAACAGACGAGTTTCCGTATGAAGTCCTGATACTTTGAAAGAGATTGTCCGTTTTGTACACGAAGTGCATCCAGTTTTTGCCGTAACCCTCTTAACTTTCTTGCACATGCTATGTGGATGAAATGATGATACCATGCCAACTTTCAACCTTTTCAGAGTTCATTTGAAATGCTCTTCAATTTTAGGGTCTTATAGCTCAAAATAATTAGTAAATGCATGAAAAATAACAAATGAAGTCAGAAAGGATTGAAAAATGACGATGTGGCTTCGAATGGTGCATTTTGAACACACCCAAAGTCAGGAGTTCAAATAAGTTTTAAAAAATGAAATCCCTTTGTAACAGACGAGTTTCCGTATGAAATCCTGATACTTTGAAAGAGATTGTCCGTTTTGTACACGAAGTGCATCCAGTTTTTGCCGTAACCCTCTCAACTTTCTTGCACATCCTATGTGGATGAAATGATGATACCATGCCAACTTTCAACCTTTTCAGAGTTCATTTGAAATGCTTTTCAATTTTATGGTCTTATAACTCAAAATAATTAGTGAATGCATGAAAAATAACAAAAAGTCAGAAACGATTGAAAAATGACGATGTGGCTTTGAATGGTGCATTTTGAACACACAAAAAGTCAGGAGTTCAAATAAGTTTTAAAAAATGAAATCCCTTTGTAACAGACGAGTTTCCGTATGAAATCCTGATACTTTGAAAGAGATTGTCCGTTTTGTACACGAAGTGCATCTAGTTTTTGTCGTAACCCTCTCAACTTTCTTGCACATCCTATGTGGATGAAATGATGATACCATGCCAACTTCCAACCTTTTCAGAGTTCATTTGAAATGCTTTTCAATTTTATGGTCTTATAGCTCAAAATAATTAGTAAATGCATGAAAAATAACAAATGAAGTCAGAAAGGATTGCAAAATGACGATGTGGCTTTGAATGGTGCATTTTGAACACACAAAAAGTCAGGAGTTCAAATAAGTTTTAAAAAATGAAATCCCTTTGTAACAGACGAGTTTCCGTATGAAATCCTGATACATTGAAAGAGATTGTCCGTTTTGTACACGAAGTGCATCCAGTTTTTGCTGTAACCCTCTCAACTTTGTTGCACATCCTATGTGGATGAAATGATGATACCATGCCAACTTCCAACCTTTTCAGAGTTCATTTGAAATGCTTTTCAATTTTATGGTCTTATAACTCAAAATAATTAGTAAATGCATGAAAAATAACAAAGGAAGTCAGAAAGGATTGAAAAATGAAGATGTGGCTTTGAATGGTGCATTTTGAACACACAAAAAGTCAGGAGTTCAAATAAGTTTTTAAAAATGAAATCCCTTTGTAACAGACGAGTTTCCGTATGAAGTCCTGATACTTTGAAAGAGATTGTCCGTTTTGTACACGAAGTGCATCCAGTTTTTGCCGTAACCCTCTTAACTTTCTTGCACATGCTATGTGGATGAAATGATGATACCATGCCAACTTTCAACCTTTTCAGAGTTCATTTGAAATGCTCTTCAATTTTAGGGTCTTATAGCTCAAAATAATTAGTAAGTGCATGAAAAATAACAAATGAAGTCAGAAAGGATTGAAAAATGACGATGTGGCTTCGAATGGTGCATTTTGAACACACACAAAGTCAGGAGTTCAAATAAGTTTTAAAAAATGAAATCCCTTTGTAACAGACGAGTTTCCGTATGAAATCCTGATACTTTGAAAGAGATTGTCCGTTTTGTACACGAAGTGCATCCAGTTTTTGCCGTAACCCTCTCAACTTTCTTGCACATCCTATGTGGATGAAATGATGATACCATGCCAACTTCCAACCTTTTCAGAGTTCATTTGAAATGCTTTTCAATTTTAATGTCTTATAGCTCAAAATAATTAGTAAATGCATGAAAAATAACAAATGAAGTCAGAAAGGATTGAAAAATGACGATGTGGCTTTGAATGGTGCATTTTGAACACACAAAAAGTCAGGAGTTCAAATAAGTTTTAAAAAATGAAATCCCTTTGTAACAGACGAGTTTCCGTATGAAATCCTGATACATTGAAAGAGATTGTCCGTTTTGTACACGAAGTGCATCCAGTTTTTGCTGTAAACCTCTCAACTTTCTTGCACATCCTATGTGGATGAAATGATGATACCATGCCAACTTCCAACCTTTTCAGAGTTCATTTGAAATGCTTTTCAATTTTATGGTCTTATAACTCAAAATAATTAGTAAATGCATGAAAAATAACAAAGGAAGTCAGAAAGGATTGAAAAATGATGATGTGGCTTTGAATGGTGCATTTTGAACACACAAAAATTCAGGAGTTCAAATAAGTTTTTAAAAATGAAATCCCTTTGTAACAGACGAGTTTCCGTATGAAGTCCTGATACTTTGAAAGAGATTGTCCGTTTTGCACAGGAAGTGCATCCAGTTTTTGCCGTAACCCTCTTAACTTTCTTGCACATGCTATGTGGATGAAATGATGATACCATGCCAACTTTCAACCTTTTCAGAGTTCATTTGAAATGCTCTTCAATTTTAGGGTCTTATAGCTCAAAATAATTAGTAAAGGCATGAAAAATAACAAATGAAGTCAGAAAGGATTGAAAAATGACGATGTGGCTTCGAATGGTGCATTTTGAACACACACAAAGTCAGGAGTTCAAATAAGTTTTAAAAAATGAAATCCCTTTGTAACAGACGAGTTTCCGTATGAAATCCTGATACTTTGAAAGAGATTGTCCGTTTTGTACACGAAGTGCATCCAGTTTTTGCCGTAACCCTCTCAACTTTCTTGCACATCCTATGTGGATGAAATGATGATACCATGCCAACTTCCAACCTTTTCAGAGTTCATTTGAAATGCTTTTCAATTTTATGGTCTTATAGCTCAAAATAATTAGTAAATGCATGAAAAATAACAAATGAAGTCAGAAAGGATTGAAAAATGACGATGTGGCTTTGAATGGTGCATTTTGAACACACAAAAAGTCAGGAGTTCAAATAAGTTTTAAAAAATGAAATCCCTTTGTAACAGACGAGTTTCCGTATGAAATCCTGGTACATTGAAAGAGATTGTCCGTTTTGTACACGAAGTGCATCCAGTTTTTGCTGTAACCCTCTCAACTTTCTTGCACATCCTATGTGGATGAAATGATGATACCATGCCAACTTCCAACCTTTTCAGAGTTCATTTGAAATGCTTTTCAATTTTATGGTCTTATAACTCAAAATAATTAGTAAATGCATGAAAAATAACAAAGGAAGTCAGAAAGGATTGAAAAATGATGATGTGGCTTTGAATGGTGCATTTTGAACACACAAAAAGTCAGGAGTTCAAATAAGTTTTTAAAAATGAAATCCCTTTGTAACAGACGAGTTTCCGTATGAAGTCCTGATACTTTGAAAGAGATTGTCCGTTTTGCACACGAAGTGCATCCAGTTTTTGCCGTAACCCTCTTAACTTTCTTGCACATGCTATGTGGATGAAATGATGATACCATGCCAACTTTCAACCTTTTCAGAGTTCATTTGAAATGCTCTTCAATTTTAGGGTCTTATAGCTCAAAATAATTAGTAAATGCATGAAAAATAACAAATGAAGTCAGAAAGGATTGAAAAATGACGATGTGGCTTCGAATGGTGCATTTTGAACACACACAAAGTCAGGAGTTCAAATAAGTTTTAAAAAATGAAATCCCTTTGTAACAGATGAGTTTCCGTATGAAATCCTGATACTTTGAAAGAGATTGTCCGTTTTGTACACGAAGTGCATCGTGTTTTTGCCGTAACCCTCTCAACTTTCTTGCACATCCTATGTGGATGAAATGATGATACCATGCCAACTTCCAACCTTTCAAGAGTTCATTTGAAATGCTTTTCAATTTTATGGTCTTATAGCTCAAAATAATTAGTAAATGCATGAAAATAACAAATGAAGTCAGAAAGGATTGAAAAATGACGATGTGGCTTTGAATGGTGCATTTTGAACACACAAAAAGTCAGGAGTTCAAATAAGTTTAAAAAAATGAAATCCCTTTGTAACAGACGAGTTTCCGTATGAAATCCTGATACATTGAAAGAGATTGTCCGTTTTGTACACGAAGTGCATCCAGTTTTTGCTGTAACCCTCTCAACTTTCTTGCACGTCCTATGTGGATGAAATGATGATACCATGCCAACTTCCAACCTTTTCAGAGTTCATTTGAAATGCTTTTCAATTTTCTGGTCTTATAACTCAAAATAATTAGTAAATGCATGAAAAATAACAAATGAAGTCAGAAAGGATTGAAAAATGATGATGTGGCTTTGAATGGTGCATTTTGAACACACAAAAAGTCAGGAGTTCAAATAAGTTTTAAAAAATGAAATCCCTTTGTAACAGACGAGTTTCCGTATGAAGTCGTGATACTTTGAAAGAGATTGTCCGTTTTGTACACGAAGTGCATCCAGTTTTTGCCGTAACCCTCTCAACTTTCTTGCACATCCTATGTGGATGAAATGATGATACCATGCCAACTTCCAACCTTTTCAGAGTTCATTTGAAATGCTTTACAATTTTATGGTCTTATAGCTGAAAATAATTAGTAAATGCATGAAAAATAACAAATGAAGTCAGAAAGGATTGAAAAATG
Organism: Aegilops tauschii subsp. strangulata; assembly: GCF_002575655.3. Classification (NCBI taxonomy): domain Eukaryota; kingdom Viridiplantae; phylum Streptophyta; class Magnoliopsida; order Poales; family Poaceae; genus Aegilops; species Aegilops tauschii. The sequence goes on from NW_027332686.1 coordinate 137,569, forward strand.
ATGATGTGGCTTTGAATGGTGCATTTTGAACACACAAAAAGTCAGGAGTTCAAATAAGTTTTTAAAAATGAAATCCCTTTGTAACAGACGAGTTTCCGTATGAAATCCTGATACTTTGAAAGAGATTGTCCGTTTTGTACACGAAGTGCATCCAGTTTTTGCCGTAACCCTCTTAACTGTCTTGCACATGCTATGTGGATGAAATGATGATACCATGCCAACTTTCAACCTTTTCAGAGTTCATTTGAAATGCTATTCAATTTTAGGGTCTTATAGCTCAAAATAATTAGTAAATGCATGAAAAATAACAAATGAAGTCAGAAAGGATTGAAAAATGAAGATGTGGCTTTGAATGGTGCATTTTGAACACACAAAAAGTCAGGAGTTCAAATAAGTTTTAAAAAATGAAATCCCTTTGTAACAGACGAGTTTCCGTATGAAGTCGTGATACTTTGAAAGAGATTGTCCGTTTTGTACACGAAGTGCATCCAGTTTTTGCCGTAACCCTCTCAACTTTCTTGCACATCCTATGTGGATGAAATGATGATACCATGCCAACTTTCAACCTTTTCAGAGTTCATTTGAAATGCTTTTCAATTTTATGGTCTTATAGCTGAAAATAATTAGTAAATGCATGAAAAATAACAAATGAAGTCAGAAAGGATTGAAAAATGATGATGTGGCTTTGAATGGTGCATTTTGAACACACAAAAAGTCAGGAGTTCAAATAAGTTTTTAAAAATGAAATCCCTTTGTAACAGACGAGTTTCCGTATGAAATCCTGATACTTTGAAAGAGATTGTCCGTTTTGTACACGAAGTGCATCCAGTTTTTGCCGTAACCCTCTTAACTTTCTTGCACATGCTATGTGGATGAAATGATGATACCATGCCAACTTTCAACCTTTTCAGAGTTCATTTGAAATGCTTTTCAATTTTAGGGTCTTATAGCTCAAAATAATTAGTAAATGCATGAAAAATAACAAATGAAGTCAGGAAGGATTTAAAAATGATGATGTGGCTTTGAATGGTGCATTTTGAACACACAAAAAGTCAGGAGTTCAAATAAGTTTAAAAAAATGAAATCCCTTTGTAACAGACGAGTTTCCGTATGAAGTCGTGATACTTCGAAAGAGATTGTCTGTTTTGTACACGAAGTGCATCCAATTTTTGCCGTAACCCTCTCAACTTTCTTGCATATGCTATGTGGATGAAATGATGATACCATGCCAACTTTCAGCCTTTTCAGAGTTCATTTGAAATGCTTTTCAATTTTAGGGTCTTATAGCTCAAAATAATTAGTAAATGCATGAAAAATAACAAATGAAGTCAGAAAGGATTGAAAAATGAAGATGTGGCTTTGAATGGTGCATTTTGAACACACAAAAAGTTAGGAGTTCAAATAAGTTTTAAAAAATGAAATCCCTTTGTAACAGACGAGTTTCCGTATGAAGTCGTGATACTTTGAAAGAGATTGTCCGTTTTGTACACGAAGTGCATCCAGTTTTTGCCGTAACCCTCTCAACTTTCTTGCACATCCTATGTGGATGAAATGATGATACCATGCCAACTTTCAACCTTTTCAGAGTTCATTTGAAATGCTTTTCAATTTTATGGTCTTATAGCTGAAAATAATTAGTAAATGCATGAAAAATAACAAATGAAGTCAGAAAGGATTGAAAAATGATGATGTGGCTTTGAATGGTGCATTTTTAACACACAAAAAGTCAGGAGTTCAAATAAGTTTTTAAAAATGAAATCCCTTTGTAACAGACGAGTTTCCGTATGAAATCCTGATACTTTGAAAGAGATTGTCCGTTTTGTACACGAAGTGGATCCAGTTTTTTCCGTAACCATCTTAACTTTCTCGCACATGCTATGTGGATGAAATGATGATACCATGCCAACTTCCAAACTTTTCAGAGTTCATTTGAAATGCTATTCAATTTTAGGGTCTTATAGCTCAAAATAATTAGTAAATGCATGAAAAATAACAAATGAAGTCAGAAAGGATTGAAAAATGATGAAGTGGCTTTGAATGGTGCATTTTGAACACACAAAAAGTCAGGAGTTCAAATAAGTTTTTAAAAATGAAATCCCTTTGTAACAGACGAGTTTCCGTATGAAATCCTGTTACATTGAAAGAGATTGTCTGTTTTGTACACGAAGTGCATCCAGTTTTTGCCGTAACCCTCTCAACTTTCTTGCACATGCTGTGTAGATGAAATGATGATACCATGCCAACTTTCAACCTTTTCAGAGTTCATTTGAAATGCTTTTCAATTTTAGGGTCTTATAGCTCAAAATAATTAGTAAATGCATGAAAAATAACAAATGAAGTCAGGAAGGATTTAAAAATGATGATGTGGCTTTGAATGGTGCATTTTGAACACACAAAAAGTCAGGAGTTCAAATAAGTTTTAAAAAATGAAATCCCTTTGTAACAGACGAGTTTCCGTATGAAGTCGTGATACTTTGAAAGAGATTGTCCGTTTTGTACACGAAGTGCATCCAGTTTTTGCCGTAACCCTCTCAACTTTCTTGCACATCCTATGTGGATGAAATGATGATACCATGCCAACTTTCAACCTTTTCAGAGTTCATTTGAAATGCTTTTCAATTTTATGGTCTTATAGCTGAAAATAATTAGTAAATGCATGAAAAATAACAAATGAAGTCAGAAAGGATTGAAAAATGATGATGTGGCTTTGAATGGTGCATTTTGAACACACAAAAAGTCAGGAGTTCAAATAAGTTTTTAAAAATGAAATCCCTTTGTAACAGACGAGTTTCCGTATGAAATCCTGATACTTTGAAAGAGATTGTCCGTTTTGTACACGAAGTGCATCCAGTTTTTGCCGTAACCCTCTTAACTTTCTTGCACATGCTATGTGGATGAAATGATGATACCATGCCAACTTTCAACCTTTTCAGAGTTCATTTGAAATGCTATTCAATTTTAGGGTCTTATAGCTCAAAATAATTAGTAAATGCATGAAAAATAACAAATGAAGTCAGAAAGGATTGAAAAATGAAGATGTGGCTTTGAATGGTGCATTTTGAACACACAAAAAGTCAGGAGTTCAAATAAGTTTTAAAAAATGAAATCCCTTTGTAACAGACGAGTTTCCGTATGAAGTCGTGATGCTTTGAAAGAGATTGTCCGTTTTGTACACGAAGTGCATCCAGTTTTTGCCGTAACCCTCTCAACTTTCTTGCACATCCTATGTGGATGAAATGATGATACCATGCCAACTTTCAACCTTTTCAGAGTTCATTTGAAATGCTTTTCAATTTTATGGTCTTATAGCTGAAAATAATTAGTAAATGCATGAAAAATAACAAATGAAGTCAGAAAGGATTGAAAAATGATGATGTGGCTTTGAATGGTGCATTTTGAACACACAAAAAGTCAGGAGTTCAAATAAGTTTTTAAAAATGAAATCCCTTTGTAACAGACGAGTTTCCGTATGAAATCCTGATACTTTGAAAGAGATTGTCCGTTTTGTACACGAAGTGGATCCAGTTTTTGCCGTAACCATCTTAACTTTCTTGCACATGCTATGTGGATGAAATGATGATACCATGCCAACTTCCAAACTTTTCAGAGTTCATTTGAAATGCTATTCAATTTTAGGGTCTTATAGCTCAAAATAATTAGTAAATGCATGAAAAATAACAAATGAAGTCAGAAAGGATTGAAAAATGATGAAGTGGCTTTGAATGGTGCATTTTGAACACACAAAAAGTCAGGAGTTCAAATAAGTTTTTCAAAATGAAATCCCTTTGTAACAGACGAGTTTCCGTATGAAATCCTGATACATTGAAAGAGATTATCCGTTTTGTACACGAAGTGCATCCAGTTTTTGCTGTAACCCTCTCAAATTTCTTGCACATCCTATGTGGATGAAATGATGATACCATGCCAACTTCCAACCTTTTCAGAGTTCATTTGAAATGCTTTTCAATTTTATGGTCTTATAACTCAAAATAATTAGTGAATGCATGAAAAATAACAAATGAAGTCAGAAAGGATTGAAAAATGATGATGTGGCTTTGAATGGTGCATTTTGAACACACACAAAGTCAGGAGTTCAAATAAGTTTTAAAAAATGAAATCCCTTTGTAACAGACGAGTTTCCGTATGAAATCCTGTTACATTGATAGAGATTGTCCGTTTTGTACACGAACTGCATCCAGTTTTTGCCGTAACCCTCTCAACTTTCTTGCACATCCTATGTGGATGAAATGATGATACCATGCCAACTTTCAACCTTTTCAGAGTTCATTTGAAATGCTTTTCAATTTTAGGGTCTTATAGCTCAAAATAATTAGTAAATGCATGAAAAATAACAAATGAAGTCAGGAAGGATTTAAAAATGATGATGTGGCTTTGAATGGTGCATTTTGAACACACAAAAAGTCAGGAGTTCAAATAAGTTTAAAAAAATGAAATCCCTTTGTAACAGACGAGTTTCCGTATGAAGTCGTGATACTTCGAAAGAGATTGTCTGTTTTGTACACGAAGTGCATCCAATTTTTGCCGTAACCCTCTCAACTTTCTTGCATATGCTATGTGGATGAAATGATGATACCATGCCAACTTTCAGCCTTTTCAGAGTTCATTTGAAATGCTTTTCAATTTTAGGGTCTTATAGCTCAAAATAATTAGTAAATGCATGAAAAATAACAAATGAAGTCAGAAAGGATTGAAAAATGAAGATGTGGCTTTGAATGGTGCATTTTGAACACACAAAAAGTTAGGAGTTCAAATAAGTTTTAAAAATGAAATCCCTTTGTAACAGACGAGTTTCCGTATGAAGTCGTGATACTTTGAAAGAGATTGTCCGTTTTGTACACGAAGTGCATCCAGTTTTTGCCGTAACCCTCTCAACTTTCTTGCACATCCTATGTGGATGAAATGATGATACCATGCCAACTTTCAACCTTTTCAGAGTTCATTTGAAATGCTTTTCAATTTTATGGTCTTATAGCTGAAAATAATTAGTAAATGCATGAAAAATAACAAATGAAGTCAGAAAGGATTGAAAAATGATGATGTGGCTTTGAATGGTGCATTTTTAACACACAAAAAGTCAGGAGTTCAAATAAGTTTTTAAAAATGAAATCCCTTTGTAACAGACGAGTTTCCGTATGAAATCCTGATACTTTGAAAGAGATTGTCCGTTTTGTACACGAAGTGGATCCAGTTTTTGCCGTAACCATCTTAACTTTCTCGCACATGCTATGTGGATGAAATGATGATACCATGCCAACTTCCAAACTTTTCAGAGTTCATTTGAAATGCTATTCAATTTTAGGGTCTTATAGCTCAAAATAATTAGTAAATGCATGAAAAATAACAAATGAAGTCAGAAAGGATTGAAAAATGATGAAGTGGCTTTGAATGGTGCATTTTGAACACACAAAAAGTCAGGAGTTCAAATAAGTTTTTAAAAATGAAATCCCTTTGTAACAGACGAGTTTCCGTATGAAATCCTGTTACATTGAAAGAGATTGTCTGTTTTGTACACGAAGTGCATCCAGTTTTTGCCGTAACCCTCTCAACTTTCTTGCACATGCTGTGTAGATGAAATGATGATACCATGCCAACTTTCAACCTTTTCAGAGTTCATTTGAAATGCTTTTCAATTTTAGGGTCTTATAGCTCAAAATAATTAGTAAATGCATGAAAAATAACAAATGAAGTCAGGAAGGATTTAAAAATGATGATGTGGCTTTGAATGGTGCATTTTGAACACACAAAAAGTCAGGAGTTCAAATAAGTTTTAAAAAATGAAATCCCTTTGTAACAGACGAGTTTCCGTATGAAGTCGTGATACTTTGAAAGAGATTGTCCGTTTTGTACACGAAGTGCATCCAGTTTTTGCCGTAACCCTCTCAACTTTCTTGCACATCCTATGTGGATGAAATGATGATACCATGCCAACTTTCAACCTTTTCAGAGTTCATTTGAAATGCTTTTCAATTTTATGGTCTTATAGCTGAAAATAATTAGTAAATGCATGAAAAATAACAAATGAAGTCAGAAAGGATTGAAAAATGATGATGTGGCTTTGAATGGTGCATTTTGAACACACAAAAAGTCAGGAGTTCAAATAAGTTTTTAAAAATGAAATCCCTTTGTAACAGACGAGTTTCCGTATGAAATCCTGATACTTTGAAAGAGATTGTCCGTTTTGTACACGAAGTGCATCCAGTTTTTGCCGTAACCCTCTTAACTGTCTTGCACATGCTATGTGGATGAAATGATGATACCATGCCAACTTTCAACCTTTTCAGAGTTCATTTGAAATGCTATTCAATTTTAGGGTCTTATAGCTCAAAATAATTAGTAAATGCATGAAAAATAACAAATGAAGTCAGAAAGGATTGAAAAATGAAGATGTGGCTTTGAATGGTGCATTTTGAACACACAAAAAGTCAGGAGTTCAAATAAGTTTTAAAAAATGAAATCCCTTTGTAACAGACGAGTTTCCGTATGAAGTCGTGATACTTTGAAAGAGATTGTCCGTTTTGTACACGAAGTGCATCCAGTTTTTGCCGTAACCCTCTCAACTTTCTTGCACATCCTATGTGGATGAAATGATGATACCATGCCAACTTTCAACCTTTTCAGAGTTCATTTGAAATGCTTTTCAATTTTATGGTCTTATAGCTGAAAATAATTAGTAAATGCATGAAAAATAACAAATGAAGTCAGAAAGGATTGAAAAATGATGATGTGGCTTTGAATGGTGCATTTTGAACACACAAAAAGTCAGGAGTTCAAATAAGTTTTTAAAAATGAAATCCCTTTGTAACAGACGAGTTTCCGTATGAAATCCTGATACTTTGAAAGAGATTGTCCGTTTTGTACACGAAGTGCATCCAGTTTTTGCCGTAACCATCTTAACTTTCTTGCACATGCTATGTGGATGAAATGATGATACCATGCCAACTTTCAACCTTTTCAGAGTTCATTTGTAATGCTTTTCAATTTTAGGGTCTTATAGCTCAAAATAATTAGTAAATGCATGAAAAATAACAAATGAAGTCAGAAAGGATTGAAAAATGAAGATGTGGCTTTGAATGGTGCATTTTGAACACACAAAAAGTTAGGAGTTCAAATAAGTTTTAAAAATGAAATCCCTTTGTAACAGACGAGTTTCCGTATGAAGTCGTGATACTTTGAAAGAGATTGTCCGTTTTGTACACGAAGTGCATCCAGTTTTTTCCGTAACCCTCTCAACTTTCTTGCACATCCTATGTGGATGAAATGATGATACCATGCCAACTTTCAACTTTTTCAGAGTTCATTTGAAATGCTTTTCAATTTTATGGTCTTATAGCTGAAAATAATTAGTAAATGCATGAAAAATAACAAATGAAGTCAGAAAGGATTGAAAAATGATGATGTGGCTTTGAATGGTGCATTTTGAACACACAAAAAGTCAGGAGTTCAAATAAGTTTTTAAAAATGAAATCCCTTTGTAACAGACGAGTTTCCGTATGAAATCCTGATACTTTGAAAGAGATTGTCCGTTTTGTACACGAAGTGGATCCAGTTTTTGCCGTAACCCTCTTAACTTTCTTGCACATGCTATGTGGATGAAATGATGATACCATGCCAACTTCCAAACTTTTCAGAGTTCATTTGAAATGCTATTCAATTTTAGGGTCTTATAGCTCAAAATAATTAGTAAATGCATGAAAAATAACAAATGAAGTCAGAAAGGATTGAAAAATGATGATGTGGCTTTGAATGGTGCATTTTGAACACACAAAAAGTCAGGAGTTCAAATAAGTTTTAAAAAATGAAATCCCTTTGTAACAGACGAGTTTCCGTATGAAATCCTGTTACATTGAAAGAGATTGTCCGTTTTGTACACGAAGTGCATCCAGTTTTTGCCGTAACCCTCTCAACTTTCTTGCACATGCTATGTGGATGAAATGATGATACCATGCCAACTTTCAACCTTTTCAGAGTTCATTTGAAATGCTTTTCAATTTTAGGGTCTTATAGCTCAAAATAATTAGTAAATGCATGAAAAATAACAAATGAAGTCAGGAAGGATTTAAAAATGATGATGTGGCTTTGAATGGTGCATTTTGAACACACAAAAAGTCAGGAGTTCAAATTAGTTTTAAAAAATGAAATCCCTTTGTAACAGACGAGTTTCCGTATGAAGTCGTGATACTTTGAAAGAGATTGTCCGTTTTGTACACGAAGTGCATCCAGTTTTTGCCGTAACCCTCTCAACTTTCTTGCACATCCTATGTGGATGAAATGATGATACCATGCCAACTTTCAACTTTTTCAGAGTTCATTTGAAATGCTTTTCAATTTTATGGTCTTATAGCTGAAAATAATTAGTAAATGCATGAAAAATAACAAATGAAGTCAGAAAGGATTGAAAAATGATGATGTGGCTTTGAATGGTGCATTTTGAACACACAAAAAGTCAGGAGTTCAAATAAGTTTTTAAAAATGAAATCCCTTTGTAACAGACGAGTTTCCGTATGAAATCCTGATACTTTGAAAGAGATTGTCCGTTTTGTACACGAAGTGGATCCAGTTTTTGCCGTAACCCTCTTAACTTTCTTGCACATGCTATGTGGATGAAATGATGATACCATGCCAACTTCCAAACTTTTCAGAGTTCATTTGAAATGCTATTCAATTTTAGGGTCTTATAGCTCAAAATAATTAGTAAATGCATGAAAAATAACAAATGAAGTCAGAAAGGATTGAAAAATGATGATGTGGCTTTGAATGGTGCATTTTGAACATACAAAAAGTCAGGAGTTCAAATAAGTTTTAAAAAATGAAATCCCTTTGTAACAGACGAGTTTCCGTATGAAATCCTGTTACATTGAAAGAGATTGTCCGTTTTGTACACGAAGTGCATCCAGTTTTTGCCGTAACCCTCTCAACTTTCTTGCACATGCTATGTGGATGAAATGATGATACCATGCCAACTTTCAACCTTTTCAGAGTTCATTTGAAATGCTTTTCAATTTTAGGGTCTTATAGCTCAAAATAATTAGTAAATGCATGAAAAATAACAAATGAAGTCAGGAAGGATTTAAAAATGATGATGTGGCTTTGAATGGTGCATTTTGAACACACAAAAAGTCAGGAGTTCAAATAAGTTTTAAAAAATGAAATCCCTTTGTAACAGACGAGTTTCCGTATGAAGTCGTGATACTTTGAAAGAGATTGTCCGTTTTGTACACGAAGTGCATCCAGTTTTTGCCGTAACCCTCTCAACTTTCTTGCACATCCTATGTGGATGAAATGATGATACCATGCCAACTTTCAACCTTTTCAGAGTTCATTTGAAATGCTTTTCAATTTTATGGTCTTATAGCTCAAAATAATTAGTAAATGCATGAAAAATAACAAATGAAGTCAGAAAGGATTGAAAAATGATGATGTGGCTTTGAATGGTGCATTTTGAACACACAAAAAGTCAGGAGTTCAAATAAGTTTTAAAAAATGAAATCCCTTTGTAACAGACGAGTTTCCGTATGAAATCCTGTTACATTGAAAGAGATTGTCCGTTTTGTACACGAAGTGCATCCAGTTTTTGCCGTAACCCTCTCAACTTTCTTGCACATGCTATGTGGATGAAATGATGATACCATGCCAACTTTCAACCTTTTCAGAGTTCATTTGAAATGCTTTTCAATTTTAGGGTCTTATAGCTCAAAATAATTAGTAAATGCATGAAAAATAACAAATGAAGTCAGGAAGGATTTAAAAATGATGATGTGGCTTTGAATGGTGCATTTTGAACACACAAAAAGTCAGGAGTTCAAATTAGTTTTAAAAAATGAAATCCCTTTGTAACAGACGAGTTTCCGTATGAAGTCGTGATACTTTGAAAGAGATTGTCCGTTTTGTACACGAAGTGCATCCAGTTTTTGCCGTAACCCTCTCAACTTTCTTGCACATCCTATGTGGATGAAATGATGATACCATGCCAACTTTCAACTTTTTCAGAGTTCATTTGAAATGCTTTTCAATTTTATGGTCTTATAGCTGAAAATAATTAGTAAATGCATGAAAAATAACAAATGAAGTCAGAAAGGATTGAAAAATGATGATGTGGCTTTGAATGGTGCATTTTGAACACACAAAAAGTCAGGAGTTCAAATAAGTTTTTAAAATGAAATCCCTTTGTAACAGACGAGTTTCCGTATGAAATCCTGATACTTTGAAAGAGATTGTCCGTTTTGTACACGAAGTGGATCCAGTTTTTGCCGTAACCCTCTTAACTTTCTTGCACATGCTATGTGGATGAAATGATGATACCATGCCAACTTCCAAACTTTTCAGAGTTCATTTGAAATGCTATTCAATTTTAGGGTCTTATAGCTCAAAATAATTAGTAAATGCATGAAAAATAACAAATGAAGTCAGGAAGGATTTAAAAATGATGATGTGGCTTTGAATGGTGCATTTTGAACACACAAAAAGTCAGGAGTTCAAATAAGTTTTAAAAAATGAAATCCCTTTGTAACAGACGAGTTTCCGTATGAAGTCGTGATACTTTGAAAGAGATTGTCCGTTTTGTACACGAAGTGCATCCAGTTTTTGCCGTAACCCTCTCAACTTTCTTGCACATCCTATGTGGATGAAATGATGATACCATGCCAACTTTCAACCTTTTCAGAGTTCATTTGAAATGCTTTTCAATTTTAGGGTCTTATAGCTCAAAATAATTAGTAAATGCATGAAAAATAACAAATGAAGTCAGGAAGGATTTAAAATGATGATGTGGCTTTGAATGGTGCATTTTGAACACACAAAAAGTCAGGAGTTCAAATAAGTTTTAAAAATGAAATCCCTTTGTAACAGACGAGTTTCCGTATGAAGTCGTGATACTTTGAAAGAGATTGTCCGTTTTGTACACGAAGTGCATCCAGTTTTTGCCGTAACCCTCTCAACTTTCTTGCACATCCTATGTGGATGAAATGATGATACCATGCCAACTTTCAACCTTTTCAGAGTTCATTTGAAATGCTTTTCAATTTTATGGTCTTATAGCTGAAAATAATTACTAAATGCATGAAAAATAACAAATGAAGTCAGAAAGGATTGAAAAATGATGATGTGGCTTTGAATGGTGCATTTTGAACACACAAAAAGTCAGGAGTTCAAATAAGTTTTTAAAAATGAAATCCCTTTGTAACAGACGAGTTTCCGTATGAAATCCTGATACTTTGAAAGAGATTGTCCGTTTTGTACACGAAGTGCATCCAGTTTTTGCCGTAACCCTCTTAACTTTCTTGCACATGCTATGTGGATGAAATGATGATACCATGCCAACTTTCAACCTTTTCAGAGTTCATTTGAAATGCTCTTCAATTTTAGGGTCTTATAGCTCAAAATAATTAATAAATGCATGAAAAATAACAAATGGAGTCAGAAAGGATTGAAAAATGACGATGTGGCTTTGAATGGTGCATTTTGAACACACACAAAGTCAGGAGTTCAAATAAGTTTTAAAAATGAAATCCCTTTGTAACAGACGAGTTTCCGTATGAAATCCTGATACTTTGAAAGAGATTGTCCGTTTTGTACACGAAGTGCATCCAGTTTTTGCCGTAACCCTCTTAACTTTCTTGCACATGCTATGTGGATGAAATGATGATACCATGCCAACTTCCAACCTTTTCAGAGTTCATTTGAAATGCTTTTCAATTTTATGGTCTTATAGCTCAAAATAATTAGTAAATGCATGAAAATAACAAATGAAGTCAGAAAGGATTGAAAAATGACGATGTGGCTTTGAATGGTGCATTTTGAACACACAAAAAGTCAGGAGTTCAAATAAGTTTTAAAAAATGAAATCCCTTTGTAACAGACGAGTTTCCGTATGAAATCCTGTTACATTGAAAGAGATTGTCCGTTTTGTACACGAAGTGCATCCAGTTTTTGCCGTAACCCTCTCAACTTTCTTGCACATGCTATGTAGATGAAATGATGATACCATGCCAACTTTCAACCTTTTCAGAGTTCATTTGAAATGCTTTTCAATTTTAGGGTCTTATAGCTCAAAATAATTAGTAAATGCATGAAAAATAACAAATGAAGTCAGGAAGGATTTAAAAATGATGATGTGGCTTTGAATGGTGCATTTTGAACACACAAAAAGTCAGGAGTTCAAATAAGTTTTAAAAAATGAAATCCCTTTGTAACAGACGAGTTTCCGTATGAAGTCGTGATACTTTGAAAGAGATTGTCCGTTTTGTACACGAAGTGCATCCAGTTTTTGCCGTAACCCTCTCAACTTTCTTGCACATCCTATGTGGATGAAATGATGATACCATGCCAACTTTCAACCTTTTCAGAGTTCATTTGAAATGCTTTTCAATTTATGGTCTTATAGCTGAAAATAATTAGTAAATGCATGAAAAATAACAAATGAAGTCAGAAAGGATTGAAAAATGATGATGTGGCTTTGAATGGTGCATTTTGAACACACAAAAAGTCAGGAGTTCAAATAAGTTTTTAAAAATGAAATCCCTTTGTAACAGACGAGTTTCCGTATGAAATCCTGATACTTTGAAAGAGATTGTCCGTTTTGTACACGAAGTGCATCCAGTTTTTGCCGTAACCCTCTTAACTTTCTTGCACATGCTATGTGGATGAAATGATGATACCATGCCAACTTTCAACCTTTTCAGAGTTCATTTGAAATGCTATTCAATTTTAGGGTCTTATAGCTCAAAATAATTAGTAAATGCATGAAAAATAACAAATGAAGTCAGAAAGGATTGAAAAATGAAGATGTGGCTTTGAATGGTGCATTTTGAACACACAAAAAGTCAGGAGTTCAAATAAGTTTAAAAAAATGAAATCCCTTTGTAACAGACGAGTTTCCGTATGAAGTCGTGATACTTTGAAAGAGATTGTCCGTTTTGTACACGAAGTGCATCCAGTTTTTGCCGTAACCCTCTCAACTTTCTTGCACATCCTATGTG